>NC_135965.1:35127458-35311647 GCF_053455715.1 Rhinoraja longicauda
AGTAGTTGATAGTGAGGTAGATTTTCAAAGTCTACAGAGAGACTTGGGCCTTTTGGAAGGGTGGGCTGAAAGATGGCAGATGGAGTTTAATGCTGATAAGTGTGAGGTGCTGCATTTTGGTAGGACAAATCAAAATAGGACGTACAGGGTAAATGGTAGGGAATTGAGGAATGCAGTGGAACAGAGGGATCTGGGAATAACTGTGCATTGTTCCCTGAAGGTGGAATCTCATGTGGATAGGGTGGTGAAGAAGGCGTTTGGTATGCTTGCCTTTATAAATCAGAGCATCGAGTATAGAAGTTGGGATGTAATGTTAAAATTGTACAGGGCATTGGTGAGGCCGAATCTGGAGTATGGTGTGCAGTTCTGGTCGCCAAATTATAGGAAGGATGTCCACAAAATGGAGAGGGTACAGAGGAGATTTACTAGAATGTTGCCTGGGTTTGAGCACTTAGGCTACAGAGAGAGGTTGAACAGGTTGGGTCGTTATTCTTTGGAGCGTAGAAGGTTGAGGGGGGACTTGATAGAGGTTTTTAAAATTTTGAGAGGGACGGACAGAGTTGACGTGGGTAGGCTTTTCCCTTTGAGAGTGGGGAAGATTCCAACAAGGGGACATAGCTTCAGAATTGAGGGACAAAGGTTTAGGGGTAACATGAGGGGGAACTTCTTTACTCAGAGGGTGGTGGCTGTATGGAATGGGCTTCCGGTGGAAGTGGTGGAGGCTGGCTCGATTTTATTATTTAAGAGTAAATTGGATAGGTATATGGATAGGAGGGGATTAGAGGGTTATGGTCTGAGTGCAGGTAGATGAGACTAGGTCAGGGAGAATGGTCGGCGTGGACTGGTAGGGCCGGACAGGCCTGTTTCCATGCTGTAGTTGTTATATGTTATATATGTTATATGTTATCCGTTGTTTGTACTCCGGCAGCAGGAAAATGGCAGCGTGGTCAGATTTTCCAAAAGGAGGGAGAGAAACGGCCTTGTAGCCTTTCCTGAACGGCGTGTAGCAGTGGTCCAAAGTTCTTTCCCCCCTGGTGACACACGTGATGTGTTGGTAGAAGTTGGGCATGACCTTTTTGAGATTTCCCCTATTGAAGTCTCCAGCCACCAGCACAGCCGCATCAGGGTTCTTGTTTTGGTGTTGACACAACACATCGTGTAGGGTCGACAGTGCCACGTCGGTGTCCGCATGCGGTGGGATATAGACGGCTGTGATGATCACCGAGCTGAACTCCCGGGGTAGGTAGAATGGTTGGCATGAGATAGTTAGATGTTCCAGGTCCGGCGAGCAGGATCGAGAAAGTGTCTTAATATTTCCAGGATTACACCAGTTATTGTTGGTCAAGAAGCAGACTCCTCCGCCCTTGGATTTCCCGGATTCTTCCGTTCTGTCCGCCCGGAAAACAGTGAAGGACTCGGATGGGCAGATCACCTGGTCAGGCACCAGCGGGGTCAGCCATGTCTCAGTCAGACAAAGGATGTTACAGTTCTTTATGTCCCTCTGGAATCTGATCCTTGCCCTCAGGTCATCCAGCTTGTTCTCCAGGGACTGGACGTTGGCCAGAAGTATGCTGGGCAGAGGTGGACGTAAGGCTTGGGTTCTCAGCCTGTTCCGAATCCCCCCTCGCTTCCCTCGGATTTCTCTATTCATTTGGGAATTCCAAAACTTAACGGCACTTCCACTGAAGAATGTTGTGATACTGTGCAGAGCAAACTCCAGGCCCAGAGCACACGGAATAATTGAAACACAAAACCTAGACACAATAAAGGAGCATGTTTGGAGCTTGTGTGACAGGGAAGGAGATGGGGATATGGGAGCTCAGCAACACATTGGAATGTTAGTGGAAAGAGGCTCCTTCCAAAACCAAAAGAAATTGCAGAAAGTTTTGGACATAGTCCTGACTTTCATGTAAATGACGGCTCGTTTATAATCATATATAGTCATTTTGATGACTGGATAGCACGCAACAATTTTTTTTCCGCTGTAACTCAGTACATGTGACAACAATAAACTAACCTAAGCTAAACGCTAAACTAAAAATGAGGAATAAACAATTGCTACAAAATAGCTTCTATGATGGGGTATCTGAAATAAAATAAAAGTGAAAAATATTTCCCCGTTAAGAGGTTAAACCAGTGAAGTGTGGTCAATAACAAGTAGAATGTACAGGCGGCAATCTTAAACTAACAAAGATCCTGGGTTGATTAATTGGCCATTGCTTTATGTACGCTGTTCTTTCACTTTTTAAGCCTTTCTGATTCCGCTATTGAAGATTTGCAACATGAACGATAAACTGGAAATGTTAGCTGCCCTTTTGATGCAAACTGCCTGTAATAGTGAGGGGTTATTGATTAGCAAAGTCCCAGGAAATTGTACAGCTATAATGATGCACCCTCTATGGACAATAATTGCAAATTCACACACATTCAGAAGTGTATTTCCTTATTTCCTTTTTGTAACCAATAACCCTCCATTTGCAACTGCGTAATAATACACACCCCTTGTGCAAACCAGCCCTGTGAACTGAGAGGATAGGTCAGCTGGCAGTGCATCAACTAAGCGTTTGCCCAGAATTGAAAAGTTTTCTGTTAGTCCAGTTATCAAAATGGCCACTAGATGGCCCAGTTGCATTATTGCACGAGAGAAGTGAGACTCGAAACTAGAGTTTTATTCATTCGAAACAATACATCAAAGAGAAATAAGTAAAACAATGTAATTATTTTCTTCCCCTTCTGCTCTGCAGCCTAAAAGTTTCCAGACTAACAAATGGAGCAATCAATGGGTGGTGAATCTATGGAATTATTTCCCACAAAAGGCTGTGGAGGCCAAGTCAGTGGATATTTTTAAGGCAGAGATAGATAGATTCTTGATTAGTACAGGTGTCAGAGGTTATGGGGAGAAGGTAGGAGATTGGGGTTAGGAGGGAGAGATAGATCAGCCATGATTGAATGGCGGAGTAAGCTTGATGGGCCGGTGGCCTAATTTTCCTTACGTCATAAGGCCTTATGACCTTATGACGTAAACCCCTTCCTGGGTTTATCCTGAAGCAGAACACAATGTGCTGGAGGAACTCAGTGGGTCAGGCAGCTTCTGGAGAGGGAGTGGACAGGGGATATTTCTGGTCAGGACCCCTCTTCAGACTGAAGCAGGTTTGGAGAGCAGATTCCCAAAGTGCATGCAGTGGAATCTTGTCCAGCAAGCTCTCCATTGTAGACCATGGGCAGATTTTGTGAATGCTATGGGAGCAAAATAGGAATATTAAAAGGAGTTTCATGTGAAGTGTAAAAAAATGACAACACAAGTAGGCAGGGCGGTGTAGAAGGCTTTTACCATGCTAGCCTCCATCAGTCAGGAAAATTAGTACAAGGTTTGGGACATGATGTTCTAGACATGAGGGAGACTGCACTTGGGATACTATGTGCAGTTCCAGCCCCCAACCTATAGGAAGGATGTCACAAGGATGTACTGGGCTTGGAGGGCTTCAGTTACAAGGAGAGGTTGGATAGGATTTGTTTTGAGAGGTATATAAAATCATGGGAGGCATTAATGGTCACTGTCTTTCTCCCAGGATAGGGGAGTAAAAAATCAAAGTCCATAGATTTAAAGTGAGAGGTGAAAGATTTGAAGGGGACCTGAGGGCCAACCTTTTCACACAGAGGGTGGTGGATATGTGGAAATGTCGCAGGAAGTAGTAAAGGTGAGTACAGTTATGGCGTTTAAATGACAGGTAGATGGATAGGAAAGTTCAGAGAATATAGGCAAAATGCAAGCAAATAGGACTAGGTCATATATGCATCACAATTGGAATAGATGAGTTGGGCTGAAGGGCCTGTTCAGAGGTCCCATTTGCTTGTATTTGATCTGCATAGTCTGAACCTTTCAATATCTACATGTCTAAATGCCTTTTAATGCTGTGACTCTGACTCTAAATGGCAATAGAATGACCGGAGTGCTGTGGATTCTTCTACTGTATGTAATGAAATAAATACTGGACACTTTTCCTCCTGGTGGCTCTATTATGCAATAAATACAAAGCAGCATCTCAAAGAAGTAGTTTAGTTTAGATTAGTTTAGAGATACAGCGCGGAAACAGGCCCTTCGACCCACCAAATCCGCACCGAGCAGCGATCACCGCACGTTAACACTATCCTATTACTAGGGACAATTTAGACTTACACCAAGCCAAGTAACCTAAATATCTGTACATCTTTGGAGTGTGGGAGGAAACCGAAGATCTCGGAGAAAACCCACGCGGTCACGGGGAGAACGTACAAACTCCGTACAGACAGGACCCGTAGTCGGGATCGAACTCGGGTCTCCGACGCTGCAAGCGTTGTAAGGCAGCAACTCTCCCACGGCTCCACCTTAGTCTTAGAATTGAAATAAAAGACAAGACAGAGACGTTTCAGTCCTATGGTATACTTTGGTTTCTCAAACATTTCCAATTCCTCTTTCAGGTTTTTTGGGATGTGAACAGTGAAGTGGAAAGTGATGTATCCCAGCCTTGCAAAGTGAAGAACACAATTAGTCAAGATCCAGAATACTAAGTCAAGTTGTGATGAAGCATGTCCTCTGCAAATAACTTTTTCAGGTCGAAAGTCTCACACTTTAGAAAGTGTGTCAACCATATTTACTCACTTTAAACAATATTTTTCATGACATACATTCACTGCCTCTAATTAACCATGTGGACTGAGTGAAAAGGCCCATTTGGGTCTATCGGGTTTGTCCTGCTTTTAGACTTTAGACTTTAGTTGCAGCACAGAAACAGACTTATTGGCCCACCAGGTTCCCACCGACCAGCGCTTACCTCGTACACCGGCACTATTCTACACACCAGGGACAATTTACAATTTTACCAAAGCCAATTCCCTACAAATCTGCTCGTTTTTGGAGTGTGAGAGAAAACAAGAGCACCAGGAGAAAACCCACGCGGTCACAGTGAGAACATACAAACTCCATATAGACAGCACTCGTAGTGAGGATCGAACCTACGTCTCTAGCGTTGTAAGGCAGCAACTCTACCGATGTGCCACTGTGGGAATGAATATATTTTTGGAAATATATTTTGGGAACTCACGAACTAAATTCAATCTTTGAACACTAGATGGCCCAGTTGTTTTAATACATAGTACATATATTAGAACATAAAAAGAGAAGCATTATTAGGCTTTACAGCCCTGTGCTCTTGCTATGCTCTATAACGGCTGATCTTTGACCACAGCACCACTTCCTGCACTCAACGCACAATCCTTATTTCTCTCAATATCCAAAAATCTAATCTCTGTCTTGAATCGAATCAACAACTGAACCTCCAAAGCCCTCCTTGGCAGAGGAGACCCAGATTCCAAAGATTCAGAACCCGCTGAGAGAATACATTTCTTCTCATCCCAATCCTCAATGGTTGATGCTTGATCATGAGACTGTCCTGAAATGCAGAATCCTTTCTTTGAGACAAAGTCTCTGGTTCTGGAAGCCCCAGGCAAAATAAACATCACCCCTGCATGCCCTTGTCTCCATAAGAACTTTGTATGTTTCAATGATATCACCATTCATCCGTCTAAACCCAAGAATGTATAGGTTTGTCATCCTTGTCAGATTAACTTCACATCGCAGGGATCAATCTGGTGAACAATCCCACCATCCCACTATTGCAAATGCCTACTTAATCAGGGCCCTAGGGTTTTCTCAGTTTCTCACTTTAGGTTATTGTCCCATGTACCGAGGTACAGTGAAAAACTTTTGTTGCGTGCTGTCCAGTCAGCAGAAAGACAATGCATGATTACAATCGAGCCATTTACAATGTATAGTTACAATGTATAGACAAGTTGACTGGTCACAGGGAGACCAGATTTGTGCACCATATTCCACGTTCATTAACCCTGGTACCCAGTATGGTTGCAAACATAAACAGAACCCTGCATAAATGTAGTAAAAGAAGTTCTAAATAGAGTCTGAACTGCAAACGCAAGATTTCAAAGAGAAAGATAAGGACACTGCACACATGCACTCAAGAGATGCCAACAGCAGGGATAATTGCACAAATGGACAGGCAATGCTTATTTGAAGCTGCTGCCAACAACATTTTTCACCACATCTCAGCACACATGACACAAATAAACCAGTACCAATGTTGGCATATTGCGCAATGCAGATAACACCCTAACCTCACAGAGGAAGACCACAATCAATCTTTCCACCTCATCAATGCTTTAGGGGGAAAATATTTACCAGCTTGTCTTACAGCATTTGCAGATGGTTTGAAATAAAAATAGAAAGCGCTGGAAATGCTCAACGGTCTCAAGCATCTGGTTGATTGCCTTCTGTTAATATTGGGAAAGAAAGAAAATAAGTTGAGGTGAAGGATGAGGGATGGGGAGAACAAAAGAAATGTGGATCTGGTTCTATGCTGTAACTCCAAACTAAAGTAAACTGAAGTAAACTTAACTAAAGTAAAGTAAACTAAACTAAACAGCAGTCACAGGAAATATGATTAAAAGAGAATGCTGGAAATACTCAGACTGGGGTTATTCAGTACATATTTTTAGAAGCTTTCTTCACCAAAGATTGAGTTGATAGAGATCCTCCAGCTGCTCTAATGATACTCCCACACCTCTCTGTTTTTGACCTCCTAGTTTGCACTAATGAATCCCAATGAAGCTCCACATAACAATCTGAGCCTTGTGGGCTGCTGTGATATCACCCATCTGGCAATGAAAAATTAGGTATGGAGGAGAAAGTAAGATGTGTGCGAACACTGCAGTCTGTGGGTCAGAAGAACCTAAGAGTTGAAGAGGAGTAGGATGACGAGAGGGGGGAACAGCCCAGAGAAAGTCTCACTACTGTCCACAACTTCAACTATTCCCACCTTGTTGGACAACATGGTGTTCCATGGTGTGTAAAAGGTGCAGCCCACATGTCCTCTTCCAATGGTTGTGGTCTATTGCATGCATTCACATTTCCTGCAAAAATAAATGGTAAGTATAGTTTAGTTTATAGGATGTAGGCCCTTCGGTCCACCAGTTCGGACGGATCAGCGATCCCCGTACATTAACTCTATCCTACACACTAAGGACAATTTAGTTACACCAAGCCAATTAACCTACAAACCTGTACAACTTAGGAGTGTGAGGAGAAACCGAAGATCTCGGAGAAAACCCATGCAAGTCATGGGGAGCACATACAAACTCCGTACGGGCAGCACCTGTAGTCAGGATCGAACTCAGGTCTCTGACACTGTAAGACAGCAATTCTACATCTGTGTAAGTATGTGTAATGAAATATAAGCAGGTTTCAAGGATTCGGATCAATGAATGGAAAAATAACATTTTCGAGAGTACAAACAACTATATTTTATTAATACAAAATACAGGAAAATTATTAATAAAGCAACAAGTCTCACACCCTTCTGCAGATCTGAGACTCCTGTCTGCAATGGCTGGCTTTAAGAGCTCAAGAGTCCTGACACCTGCCCACACCATGGTCCAGGGTCTCTATCTCCCTGACGGTGGAGTTTCTACTCTAACGGTCGAAGCTGCACTTATATAATGAGTTTATCTCCAAGACCAACAGGTGACAATGTGTCAAAACTATCCTTCTTCCTTTGTGCCTTAGACAATAGACAACAGACAATAGGTGCAGGAGGAGGCCATTCGGCCCTTTGAGCCAGCACCGCCATTCAATGTGATCATGGCTGATCATTCTCAATCAGTACCCCGTTCCTGCCTTCTCCCCATACTCCCTGACTCTGCTGTCCTTAAGAGCTCTATCTAGCTCTCTCTTGAATGCATTCAGAGAATTGGCCTCCACTGCCTTCTGAGGCCGAGAATTCCACAGATTCGCCACTCTCTGACTGAAAAAGTTTTTTCTCATCTCAGTTCTAAATGGCCTACCCCTTATTCTTAAACTGTTCTTGTTCTGGACTCCCCCAACATTGGGAACATGTTTCCTGCCTCTAACGTGTACAACCCCTTAATAATCTTATACGTTTCGATAAGATCCCCTCTCATCCTTCTAAATTCCAGTGTATACAAGCCTAGTCGCTCCAGTCTTTCAACAAATGACAGTCCCGCCATTCCGGGAATTAACCTAGTAAACCTACGCTGCACGCCCTCAATAGCAAGAATATCATTTGAAATGCTTGTCACATTTGGAACTCTTTCCAATGCGAAAGATAGCCAGATCATGGAAGCATAGAAAATGGGTGCAGGAGTAGGCCATTTGGCCCTTCAAGCCAGCACTGCCATTCAATATGATCATGGCTGATCATCTAAAAGCTTGCTTCTGCTTTTCTGCTTTCTCCCCATATCCCTTGATTCTGTTAGCCCGAAGAGCTATATCTAACTCTCTCTTGAAAACATCCAGTGAATTGGCCTCCACTGCCCGCTGTGGCAGAGAAATCCACAGATTCACAACTCTCTCGGTGAAAAGGTTTTTCCTCATCTCAGTCCTAAATGGCTTTCCCCTTATTCTTAAACTGTTCATATAAACAGTTCATGGAACAGGCCACGCCATTGCCTCACTGTTTACTGGGATTGAGAAAGGACAGGTTATGTGGTTAGAAACATGACTGATGATTAGACAGGTTGTGAAAGGCAGAGAAGATTGATTACTGGGTTCAGTGTGAGCATTCCAGAGCAGCTGCGAGCATGGAAATAGAGTGCCAATGAAAGCAATGAGCCAACTGCAAATACAGAATAGGAATAAAAAATATGGGATGTATAATTAAATAAGAGTTCCAGTCTTTTGTATAGTTTTGAGGAGAATAAGCAACACCCCAGAATCTTTCCTCTTGAAATAAAATGGAGATGTTTCTTTGTCCGCTGATGAGTCGTATCTTCATGGTACCCGGAATCAATAATGAGGATGACTAGAGTTACTTCCCCCACCTGCACACTGCTGTATCATCACCTCTGGCAGCTCGGTCCTGTCTGTAGGATTCAAGGATTGTGATGGAGGAGACTAGAATATTCATTCTGTAAGTATGATTATGTCAGGCTATTGATTAGGTGGCCTATGGGACAATTTAGACAGCATTCCCCTGTGCTAAAATATATTATGCATAACTACCGATAGTACTCCAGATATAGACACAAAGTGCTGGAGTAACTCAGCTGCATCTCTGGAGAAAAGGGATGGGTGATGTTTCTTCTCCAGATAGGATGGCACTGTCAAGCTGTCAGGGTGACATGGTGGTGCAGCGGTAGAGTTGCTGCCTGACAGCAACATTGACCCGGGTTCGATCCTGACCACGGCTGCTGTCTGTACGTTCACTCTGTGACCATGTGGGTTTTCTCTGGGATCTTCAGTTTCCTCCCATACTCTAAAGAATAAAGCCCTTCGGCCCAGAGTTAATGCTCATCAAAACTCTATGAGTTCGTTTGTTATTGATTATTAGTTTAATATTGGCATGTGTACTGAGGTATAGATAAGAGCTTATTTTTGCATGCTATCTAATCAAATCAGATAATATCAAATATAAATACAATTAAGCCAAACTAAAATATAATAGTCACAGCAATTGGAATGAAACAGAGTGCAGAATATAGTTCACAGCATTGTAGGATAACTGTTCCAGGATAAAGTCCAATGTCTGTAATGAGGTAGGTTTAGGTTTTAGACAAGTTTATTATTGTCACGTGTACCAAAGTACAATGAAAAGCATAGATTGGTATGTTCTCCAAACAGAGAAGATGTACCATATATACATACAATCAAGTAAAACTCAAGTACTATAGATGGAGCAAAGGGGAAGATGGAGAGCGCAGACCCATTATCGGGTAATATATCTAGAGCTGACATGGATTCCATTCAAGGGAGGAGAAATCTTTCTTTGCTCCATGTGAACTGCACCCACTTCAATAACTAGCAGCCTCTTCAAGTTAATATGGTAATTTTACTGATTTAAAAGACATTTAGGGGCAGCACAGTGGCTCAGCTGTAGAGTAGCTGCCTCACAGCGCCAGAGACCCGGGTTCTATCCTGACTACGGGTGTTGTCTGTACGGAGTTTGTACTTTCTCCCCGTGACCTGCGTGGGTTTTCTCCGAGATCTTCGGTTTCCTCTCACACTCCAAAGATGTACAGGCTAATTGGCTTGGTATAGATGTAAAATTGTCCCTAGAGCATGTAGGATAATGTTAATGTGCAGGGATCGCTGGTCGGTGCGGACTCTGTGGACCGAACTGCCTGCTTCCATGCTGTATCACTAAACTAAACTAAACTAAACTAAACATGCCTTCATACAAGCTTTGGGTCTCTCTCCTGTGTATGGTATCTTTCAAGTTCTATTCCCAGTTAAGAGATAAAATTACTTTCATTATACTTAGAACATAACACCATTGCTCATACCATCTGATTGAAAATTCATTCCAACGCATTCTTGGTTTGTTACATTTTGATTTTATGCCACATCTAAACTCAGATTAAATATAAAGGGAATAACATCTCAGTCTTTATTGATAATAAAGACTTTAAAAAAGAGTCAACTCTAACAAAAAGTAATGATATCTTGAAGTTGGTCTCATATTTAAAATCTAAGTTATCATAAAAACCATTTGATTGTTTTGCAGAGTTCGGTTGCTTGGTGCTCAGTGTCCCAATTTTTAATTAAAATGTATTTTATGTTTTTTTGAAATCTTTTCTTTTGAAATCTACTAAAACACAAATTTATATTATTAACATTTCATGTACCAACCAATATTTTATCAGGGTAAATGTTTAAAATTTTAAAAATCCCTACCAAAACTACTTTCCCGAATTGTCAATGTGACTTAATCAAAGTGTCTAGTTAAATTGATGTAAAGGATTTCATCTAAGACCTCATTTCTTCCAGTTATCTGAAATGAATCTTGTTAAATAATTTTGTTTTCTGTGAACTATTTTCTCCAATTTGTTTAGGTTTTCTTCTTTCGTGTCCATCATCTATGTTTCAAATGTTACATCACTGTCATCGTCCGTCCTGAAAAGGGCGCAAGCTTCTGGCGACAATCAGTGGGAGCCATCACTTGTACAGTAGACGATGGCGGTAGCAGAATTAGCTCAGGACACTTCCAGTTTCCAGCCCCGCGACGTGGACGCTTCTGCTATGGGGCCATTTGTTTAGATGCACAAGAAGGATCGATAGTTCATTTAGCAATAGGAGCATGCAAATAACCGCAGAGATTGTTCCCTCCTCAAATCCCTGGTTAACTCATCACTTCCCACCCAAACCACCCCCTCCCCGGGTACTTTCTCCCGAAACCACAGGAGATGCAGCACTTGTCCCTATACCTCCTCCCTTGACTCCACCCAAGGACCCTGACAGTCCTTTCAGGTGAGACAGAAGTTCACTTGCACCTCCTCCAACCTCATCTACTCTATCCACTGTTCCAGGTGTGGACTCCTATATGTCGGTGAGACCAAGCGCAGGCTCAGCGATCATTTCGCTGAACATCTCTGCTCAGTCCGCCTAGGCCTTCACGATCTCCCAGTTGCTAGACACTTCAGCGTAAACCAGCATCTGCAGTTCCTTCCTACACCTTTTTCTTGCAAATAAAGAGTGTTTCATGCTCAACATCATCGGTTTCTGGAATCTTTAGATTGGCAAATCAAAATACAGGTCTGTTTTGCAAGCTTTCAGTTAAACTCATCAAGTATCAGATATGCATTAACAGGAGCTCTGAGCTGATGTTAGATTGTTTTGCCATATGTTCATGGAATCTAACATTTGATTTTACTTTCTAACCCACCCCTGTATTGCATCAGTCAATAGCTCAAGAACTAGTAGGTGGCACAGCGGTAGAGTTGCTGCCTTACCACGCTTGCAGTGCCGGAGACCCGGGTTTGATGCTGACTACGGGTGCTGTCTATATGGAGTTTGTACGTTCTCCCCGTGACCGTGTGGGTTTTCTCTGAGAACTTCGGTTCCCTTCCACATTGCAAAGACGTACAGGTTTGTAGGTTAATTGGTTGATATAAGTGTAAAATGTCCCTAGTTTGTGTAGGATAGTGTTAATGTGCAGGGATCGCTGGTCGGTGCGGACTCGGTGGGCCGAAGGGCCTGTTTCCGCGCTGTGTCTTTAAACTAAATTTTAAAAACTAAAAAAAAGATAGAGAGTAGATATAAAGGAACTGCAGGTGCTGGTTTACAAAAACAGAGACAACGTGTTGTGAGTAACCTAACAGGACAGGCAGAACATGGACAGGTGACATTTCAGGTCGTGACCCTTCTTCAGAGAAGGATACATTGATTATGTGATGTCTTCACAGAGACCGCATGATCTGGATCTCCACTAAATGATGAAAGGAAAAAAAATCAATAAAAGATATTCAACTTCAAATGCTACTCCCCTGAAGGGTGGCAAGGATTTTTTTTGAAAATTGAATAAATCAACATCTAATCAAGCCAAGCTAAATTTGGGCTTCAAAGCAGATTTAATTGATTATTTTTTAATTCCATTCATGGGAGGTTTGTTAGCAAAGTCCAAAATTCATTGCCCAAACTAAGGACATGAGACTGAAGTCACAAAAATCCCAGACTGGGAAGCTTCCTCCATATTTTGGGTCAAATTGGTTTATGGAACAAAGATTGGCATTATTACAAAAGGCTGAATTTAAATTGTTGAGTCACAAGATGAGATTTCTATTGTACATGTCCAGTACATTCTTTCACACCTGATGATGACCAGGGATGTAACATGATCACTATCCTATCTTGTCCCAATTATGAATATAGAGTAAAGGGAAATTATTTTGCAAGAAGCTTATCCACTTTAAAGATCCATTTTAAATCAGATCCATTTTAAAGAAGGGAACCTAATAATTTTATTTTCTAAATCAATTTAATCATTAAAATGTGAAGTTTTAAGTCACTACCAAGTGAAAATGTATGTCAACTTTGTTTAAGACAAACAGGAAGTTAGAGGGTTAGCTGAACTAGTTTATATTTTCAGATCTGTATCTATCTAATCTCCTCTAGAATATGAATGTGGTAATAAGCAGAAGATTTTATCTGAAAGGATACGTGTCTATAGAGATCTGCAAGTTTAGAGGACAGGATTTAAAATCCCACAAGCGATCATGCCTTATTTATTATTTATTCTGGGTCTTTTGTTACATTTTTATTTCTGAATACTGGAGGATTTTGTTGAGTTTTCAAGGTAAAAACTGTAGAGTGACAGCAAGCTGCTCGATGAATAATGTGGCCACTGATATAAGTTGGCTCATAGTTTGGCATTGCTTATTAAGAACAGAAGTTCACCCACACCCACACCCACAGACTATTGCAACCTAATTTTGCCCTCATTATGGCTTACTGCCACACACTTGAAATATCCTTAATCCTACCTGTGGTGGGTTGGGGTATTTTTGAGAATGCCATGTGGCTCTACATTTTTCCCGTTATGTAAAATAGTTGTGAATGGCCAGTGCCCTCACACATTTCTTATCATTGACTCGAACCGATTCACTTACTCCTGAAAAAATGTGCTGATATATATTTTGTGTTCAAAGTTTATTAGGCAAAAATCCCAAAAGCCATTCCTACACCTTCCACTGACCTGACACCAAACAGATAAAACCACTTCAGATCTCCACACAGCCCAATAGGACTTCACACAGTCCAATCCAGCCATCTGGATTCCCAGATAATTATATTACAGCCCCGCTAAAGATTTATAATTCTTGAACACAACTCCCAAGAGATAATTAAGACATCGATATATTTGAAAGAATTAGGACTGTACATTGCAATTGGATGGAGGGTAACATATATGCACAGTAGCAAAGACATCTATCAAGAGAAGGGAAATGCTAGAATCTTGAATAAAAAACAAAGTGCTGGAGGAACACAACACACCAGGAGGCATCTCAGGAGGGAAATGGAGAGACGACATTTCGGGTTGAGATCTTCCTTCATTCTGTCGATTTTGTTCCACAGATGCTGCCTGAACCATTAAGTTCCTGCAGCACTTTGTTCTTTACTCAAAATCTATCCGTGTTGATCTATTCTCTGTCCAACATGTATCTACACTTTCCATGGAAAATGTATGATTTTTGATTTTAAACATTAAAAAATGTCGTTACCTGAAAAGAAAATAATTGCTTACTTAAATAAGCAATATCCAGAATAAACATACCGTAAAAGAGAACAATTCCTTACTTTAATGAGCAATGTCCTAAATGAACACACCGAGGCTACCAGAGCTTTAGTGAAACTGCATTGAAGAAAGCTTCAACCTTGTGATCTATGATCATAGCAAGGCAAGTGTCCTGAAACTCTCTCACATATTGAAAGGTGGTTGTGTGCTACATGTGAGAATTTTAAATAAAAACCCGATTGTACATTGTTGCGTCTTTCACTGAACACATTAATAAATTTGACACAACTGCACATGGAGTTTGTTCGGCATCATTGTTTTATGCCATTTTCAGTGGCCTTTAGATAAAGAACCTTGTCATGTTCTGCAGGTTCTTGGAGAGTTATAGTGTAAGATGCCTTTGAAATGCTTTCAAGCCTGCAACAATACTTTTTTCAACCAGCACAGACAGCATGGCTTCCTCCAGTGATATGAATTATCTGTTATTTTGATGATAACTTTCTTTATTGTAAAACCTATTTTTAGATCCCCTCACTGGGTAGAATTCTTCACCAAGGAAAGAGAAGCACCACGATATGTAGTTCCACAGAGAAAGTCTATCCCCTTCGTCTCAATATAAAAACATAAAAACATTGGACACATCCAGTAGATCGGGCAGATTCCATGTAAAGATAAATTATTCATATTTCGGGTCAGAGATGCTTCAGAGATTGTGTGAAATGACCTGAAACATTATCTCTGTTACTTTTTTCACAGATATTGTCTAGCCTACTAATTGTTTCCAGCATTCTCAGTGTGTTTATTCTTTCATATTCCCAGAATCTGCAAATTTCCTCTTCATGTTCACCTTCAATGGCTGTTCCAAAATTCAGTTCCATTGACTTTAGTGAAACCAGGTTTTGAAAGCAGACTGGAGCACAATGCTACTACGGTGCAGGTACTTGGCATTACCCACTGGATAAATGTATATGCATATTTCATTGACATTATGTCAACACCTAATTTAATGCAGTAATTGGTGTCTACAGACATTTGCCTGGAGATCATTCTGCGGAATGGTTATGTGGTTAAATATTGGCTTCACACCTCTTACTTTCAAGTCTAAACTCCTGCTGTGGCTAACACTCTCACCTCTATCATGGTAATGAATATTATAACTTTTGAAAGAATAAAAAATTCCATTATAGAATATCGGACTTCTTCAGGAGGGGGAAAAAAGACCCCTGTCAAGCACTTGTGCCTGCACCAAGAAGTTAGCTCCACTCCCTGCAAATACTGGAAGTTACTTTTGAAAAAATACAAACTAATCAGTTTCAGGGAATATGTTTCAGATCGTAACAACTTACTCCTTTAAAAATAACTTGTCTAACTCTCCTCACTAATGCTTGTGAGTGTAACACTCTACCCCATGACCTGGTAGCCAGACACAGTTCCATGATATCTTTAAATTCATTGATGACACCACCATTATTGGAAGAATAACAGGTAGTGATCAGTCAGTGTACAGCAGGAGGATAAGATTCTGGCTGTGTGCTGCCAGTCAACAATTTTGCTCTTAGGAAGTGATTCATGACACAAAATGCTGGAGTAACTCAACAGATTTGTGGAGGGAATGGATAGGTGATGTTTCGTGTAGGGACTCTTCTTTAGTCTGAGGGAGCAAGACGTTTGGCTCGACCCAAAACGTCACCTATCCTGACCCGCTGAGTTATTCCAGCACTTTGTGTTGTGCTCAGGATTTTAGCGTCTGCAGTTTCTTGTGCCTCCAAGGAGCTGATTGTTGATTTCAGGAAGGGAAAATGCTTCATTGCCTGGCTTCATTGACAGAATTGGAGTGGAGAGTCGATAGCTTCTCAGATGATCTGCTCTGGGCCCCATGCGATCACAAAGAAAGATCACCAACTTCTCTACTTCTTGAGAAGATACAGGAGATTCGGCATGTTGCCGAATACTTCATTGAACTTAAAGAAGTACAAGAATCTGTTATCTCCAGGTTCAAGGACAGCTTCCTCCCATCAACCATCATGTTTGTGAACCACCCTACATAATCCTAACCACTGTCATACCTCAGCACCAAACCACCACCCACTTCGGTTGCTCCATATGCTTTGGTTTTGCACCGTCATGGTAATTTATTTAGAATATCTGATAATTATATATTTATAATAACTGATAATTATATAATTATTACAATAGTATATTTATTTTTCTTATTGCATCTAATGTGCCTATAAATAAAGCTGCAGCATGTGAGAGTTATATTATTTTGGCGCCTATTTCAAATCAACACTCTTTTGGTGCATATTGCAAATAAACACTCTTGATCAGCTTCACTTTGATCCACCTTGATCTTGAATAGGCAAAAATGTTTCTTCAGCATCATCCACATTTTGACCCATGACTGTAGATTAATGTCTAACCTTATGAATTGATCATCAGTATCCATTCTGGAAATAGCCTGAAAGGTCATGGAAACTTTATTGAATGAAGTTGAAAATTTTCCCTCTTGCCCGAATTTAATGAGAATTTGATACAGCAAGTCTATTTAACTAGACGCCATCCTTTGCAGTTTCCACCAAACTCCCTCAGAGGCGACAGACAGACAGGGGAAGTCCCTGGGGAAATTACTGAAGAATATTTAAAGGTATCATTTTCTGAGTATGAGCTGCCCTGTGACTTCCATAGCTGCAGCAGGGTTACTTGCCCTTAGACTGTGCCCTGTGGTTTCTCCACAGGATGCACACACCTCTGACAAGCCCACGTTTCTTTACTGCAACCATGTAGAAAGCAAGGTGACCCCAATAGTGTTGCACATCATTACCAACTTTATGTATAACATTAAAAGGTGATTGGGCTGAATTGTGCAAGCTGGCAGATGACAGTTCCATAAGGAAGCGCAAGTCAAAAGTCATGAATGTTTAATTGTCATATGTACCTACAATAGAACAATGAAAATCTTACTTGAAGCAGTTTAACAGGTCTGTAGCACAGTACACATAGATAATACATAATAACTAAAAATGCAATTAATTAATAATCCACAATACTAGTGCAAAAGCCCCCAAAGTCCTTCATGTAACCAAAGAAAGTTCATAGTTCATCACTTAGTGTTGTGCAGGAAAGAACTGCAGATGCTGGTTTAAATCGAAGGTAGACACAAAATGCTGGAGTAACTCAGCGGGACAGGCAGCATCTCTGGAGAGAAGGAATGGGTGACGTTTCGGGTCGAGACCCTTCTTCAGACTGATGTCAGGGGAGTGGGTGGTACAGAGATAAAATGTAGTCGGAGACAGTAAGACTGGTAGGAGAACTGGGAAGGGGAGGGGATGGAGAGAGAGGGAAAGCAAGGCTACTTGAAGTTAGAGGTCAATGTTCATCCCGCTAGGGTGCAAGCTACCCTATGAGGTGCTGTTCCTCCAATTTGTTCTGGGCCTCACTCTGACAATGGAGGAGGCCAGGAAACAGAAAGGTCAGTGTGAGAATGGGAAGGGTAGTTAAATAGTTGTGCAACCGGGAGATCAGGTAGTTTTAGGCGGACTGAGTGGGGGTGTTCAGCGAAACATTCGCCGAGCTTGCGCTTGGTCTCGCCGATATACAGGAGTGTTGTGCAATGTTCAAGAGCCCTGGTGGTTGTTATAGATCTTATTGCGCCCTTTATAGATCCCTTCTGTGATGCTGAGGTCACTACCCATGATTGACCATACGGTGTTCACCATATAGTAATCACTTTCGTTCCTGGGTGTTCAAGATGCAACCAGTCAATATGTGCTTTACTGTACACGTGCAATTGTATACCATAGAAGCTGCCAGCCATTACAAACTCAGCACACCCCAAATATCCACACTCATGCAGTCAAATTCCAAATTCTGAAAGTTCAGATGTTGTCACATCTGAGCTCCCACACCACTGCTGGATACAACAAAGAGAGCAACAGAAGTGTACTGACATTCTGAGCTATGAGGCTAAAAACACAGCTCATTCAACTCTCAACTCTACACTAGGTTTGACTAGCTTAATAACTGTGAATTGATTCTTTTGAGTAACATTAAAACTTTCATTTTACCTGTGGCTCAAGATAATTTTCCGTAAGTATTTATTTGTACTTTGAGGCAATGTCATAAAACCTTTTAGATCCAGATAAGAAACCGTGATACCTAGTGATACCTTAATACCTAGTGCAGAAGATGGCTCCGTCCAACAGAAGTGCAGTTCCTTTGTACTTCATGAGAGTTGTCTGGCTGGATTTGTTGCTCAAGTGTCCAGGATAGAATAGGATAGCTAGGATAGAATTCACACCCTTTTAGCTCAGGAGCAAACTTCCAATACTGAGGTGTGTCTTGAAATCAAACAATTCTCAATTAAATAAGAGGAAATATTAGGATGTTGTGAGTTATCCATATAGGTCATTACAATGTTACTATGATGCTGAGTGCTCGGAAGTGATGGCTTCTTTAGCGGTCCTCTGGTAGTCCAAGTATAGCAGAATAAAAACTCCTACAGAGTCTGAAGAAGGGTATGGACTTGAAACGTCACCTAAACATGTTCTCCAGAGATGCTGCCTGATGCTGCAATTTGTGCCTGTCTTTTTTTGTAAACCAGCATGTGCTTTTGTGTTTCCATCTACATCCATCTTGCAGCTTATGTCTATTTGGGATCAAGTGTGTTTACTGCATTGAAAGTCTGTTTAGATTCTGTGCTCATTTCTGGAAATGGGACTTGAACGCACAGATCTTTGACACAAAGGGAAAATTGTCAACTAAGCCACGACTGAAATCTAATACCTCAAGGACATCAATTGTGAGAAAATAGGTCTTCAAATAAATTTTAATAAGAGCAAGAATTTGGCATGATTAATAACACAATAAATATGTACGAATAACAAAAAGTGTTAACAATTTAATTGCTCTACCGTATCAAATTAAAATTTCCACTCAAACCTAGAAATCGATGGAGCCGTGATCATATAAAACCTAATGCGATGCAATGGAAAGACACTTTTATGAATTTGCTGTCTTTGGAAACTGTCCTGACAGAAAAAAATTGCATTGAATTTGTTTTATATACAATTAGATTACCTCAAATAGGTCTTGGTTTATATCTTATTTATACATCCTGCACCATGTGGTCAATTTTGTGGTCAGGAACACAACATGTTCAGCAAAATTGCATTGCAAGCATTTCGGAGACCTAAATAAATTTCACTTTTTTAATTTCTGCAGAGCAATACTTCATTAAAAAAATGAAGCACCAAAAATGCAATGAATATCAATAACTTTAATTAAATTTGAGACCATTCTAACAGTAACTTCTCGCAGTGAAAAATAAATTTCTTGACATTGATTCAGATTTCTACATTGTTCAGTTAACGAGTTCTCCTTTACTTCCAGGGGTGCTCGTGTACTTAATGAAATTCCCTTCCAATAAAAGAGGAGAATTTGCTGCCTGTGAATCGATATCTTTTCGCAGATCTTAACTTAACTGATACATTACATCCTTATGTTTTTAATTCAATATTTTTGTCAATGTTATTAAAGCAACATTGGGTGACACAGCAGTAGAATTAATGCCTTACAGCACCAGAGACCCGGGTTCCATCCTGACTATGGGTGCTGTCTGTACAGAGTCGGTACATTCTTCCCGTGACCGCATGGGTTTTCCCCGGTTGCTCCAGTTTCCTTCCACATTCTAAAGACACACAGGTTTATAGGTTCATTTGGTTTTGGTTAAAAAAAAAAGTAAATTGTCCCTAATGTGTGTAGGAAAGTGCTAGTATACGGGATTGCTGGTTGGCACGGACTCGGTGGACTGAAGGGTCTGTTTCCACATTGTATCGCTAAGCTAAGCTAAACTACAACTAAACTGTGATATCATATTTAGATTTTCCATGGGCAGTTTGTTTCTTTATTGGCTTACATAATTACTAAATAGCAATAATTTTATTTATCTGCCTACTTCCCAATATTGTTGCCACCACAAAATTATGGCATTAAGTAAGTGATTTTTATTTTCTGGTACTTAATGTACACCAAAGTGAATCATGACAAAAAAAGAATTGGAAAAAAAGGATGTGATATTTAAAGTTGGGTTAGTAACTTGTTAGGTCAGCATATAATTCAAGTAATTTTTGAAGTGAAAGTCTACACTTGTATGACAAATCGTCATGCTTCATTCTCTGTCCTGAACATTAATGTGTAAGCATTGCATTTATATGCATAAGCCATATTAGTCAATTTACAGGTCAAATATGGCTGTTCATTGAAGAGCAAGGAATTCACCGAGTGACTTCATGAACGCTGCTCTCTTAACCACTGTCGTCAAAGACAATTGATTAACCTTAATAATTTTGTTGGATATTATTGTGCGTGACATGATTGCCACATTTGCTAGAATCCATAGCCCAATATATTTGATAAAATGGGAGTTAAAATGCTATCAGAAAGTCATAGAATTATGGAGTCGTAGAGTTATGAAGAGCAGAAACAGACACACTAGTCCACCATGCCAAGGCCAATTCTTAGTACCTACCTATCCTAATTCCATTTATTAGCATTTTATTTTCATTCAAGGGATGTGGGTTTCGGGCCCTGAGCCAGTATTTAATTGCCCATCCATAACTGCCCTGGAGAAGGTGGTAACAAGACACCTTTCCATGTGATATGATCAGAGTTTATACATTCCTCCTTTGATCATGTGAGTTTCCATTAAATGCTCCGGTTTCCACTCATCCCCCCAGGTTAGGAGAATGGTTGTCCAAAGGAAATGCCTCCCCAAGTGTGTTAAAATCATGCAGAAATTGATGGGAAATTGGGAAGAAGAAAAGAGTATTATTACAGCTTTGGTATAAATGGGTGACTGACAATAGACAATAGACAATAGGTGCAGGAGTAGGCCATTCAGCCCTTCGAGCCAGCACCGCCATTCAATGCGATCATGGCTGATCACTCTCAATCAGTACCCCGTTCCTGCCTTCTCCCCATACCCCCTCACTCCGCTATCCTTAAGAGCTCTATCCAGCTCTCTCTTGAAAGCATCCAACGAACTAGCCTCCACTGCCTTCTGAGGCAGAGAATTCCACACCTTCACCACTCTCTGACTGAAAAAGTTCTTCCTCATCTCCGTTCTAAATGGCCTACCCCTTATTCTTAAACTGTGGCCCCTTGTTCTGGACTCCCCCAACATTGGGAACATGTTTCCTGCCTCTAATGTGTCCAATCCCCTAATTATCTTATATGTTTCAATAAGATCCCCCCTCATCCTTCTAAATTCCAGTGTATACAAGCCCAATCGCTCCAGCCTTTCAACATACGACAGTCCCGCCATTCCGGGAATTAACCTAGTGAACCTACGCTGCACGCCCTCCATAGCAAGAATATCCTTCCTCAAATTTGGAGACCAAAACTGCACACAGTACTCCAGGTGCGGTCTCACCAGGGCCCGGTACAACTGTAGAAGGACCTCTTTGCTCCTATACTCAACTCCTCTTGTTACGAAGGCCAACATTCCATTGGCTTTCTTCACTGCCTGCTGTACCTGCATGCTTCCTTTCATTGACTGATGCACTAGGACACCCAGATCTCGTTGAACTCCCCCTCCTCCTAACTTGACACCATTCAGATAATAATCTGCCTTTCTATTCTTACTGATGGTTGGCATGGATTCCTCCAGCAAAATATGATTTCTGTGCTGTCCAGATCTATGTCTCTACAACTCTATAATCTCATGTGTGGTGTCTTAAGGCTGACTGACAATCTAAGAACACCACATCTATGGGCTCCCCCTTATCTAATATGCAGTTAAAAGCTCACAAACCTCACAAACCTCACAAAGATTAATGGAGTTCCGAGCCATAATTTACCTTTCTTAAATCCATGTTGACTCTGCCTAATCCTTTTCTCATTTTCTAAATTCTCTATTACCCATTCCTTAATAATAGATTCGTACACTTTCTCAGTTTCTTTTCCTCTCTCCTTACTTTCTTAAAAAATGAACCAATATATTTGCTATCTGAGAGAATCATTCTTGAATGTATGGGGACCTGCAGGTATCAATCAATACCTTATTTATTATCATAGTCACTTCTTTTAAAGGTCATGACATCCTGGGGGTTTATTGGCAATTTGGATTTCTCCAATACTAGATTTGTTTTTATTAGTTAATTTATTTCTGCACTTTAATTACTCAAGACCTTTATTTCTCCACTACTAGGAGCTTTGGTTTGTCTTACATGAAGATATGTTCAAAATCTTGGTTTAAGGTTCTTGCCATTCTCTTAGTTCCCATTATAAATATTTCCATCATCTGTTCCTGGTTACCACCAATAGATTGCTTTGCAACGGAAGGTCGGCAAGATGATAAGAACTGAGCAACCATGAAGAGTAAGTGTGACCACAGACAAGAGGAAATTCACTATTCATGTTCCCCGAATATGCTTACATCAGTGTGATAAAAGGTGATTAAGACTGTATTGTGGGAAGATAAAACTGAAAAGGAAATGCTTTTGAAAGATCCCCCGTGACCAAAAAAGCATATAAAAGCAGATCACTGCACCTTCCCATCAGATCAACTCTACGCTCCATTGATTTCCTGAGCATTGCCACTCGTTGTTTTATATCAGTAGAATGAAGCAAATTAACTGTAGGATTCTGCCCATGGCAATGTTCATAGGACTGCTGATGCTGAGCACCGTGGAAAAGTTCCCATTTGCAGGTAATCCCATCCTATATGTTTCCTTCTGTTCCAATCTTGCACATAATGCATTCTAATGTTCAGCTGACATGCTGTCTCTGTTTTGCCCCTTTTAACCAATGTCCATTAATATTTATTTTATATAGATGCCCAATCTCCAATTGACTGTTGTCTTTCATATAGCTCAAAACCTTTACCTTCTAAACTAATTAGAGGCTACGTGAGACAGTTTTCAAATGAACTCTGCAGCATTGATGCAGTCATGTAAGTGCAAATTCTTTGTCTTGTTAAAAGGAGAATAATATTTCAAAGTTCCTTTCTGGAAAATATATTTGAAATGCACAATGTATGAATTGCAATCTACCAGCATCATGATAATTCTTTTTAAAATATCCTTCACAGATTTTACACAAGAAAACGCTTAAGTATCTGTGCAAACCCAAAAGATAAGTGGGTGAAAAATATAATCAGAGATTTTCTGAAGTAAGGAGATAAATCTTTTTGTCTAATTTTAATTAAACTTTTGACTACAGGGTATTGTGCTTTTCTATGTTGATCCATAAGTAATAAGCTATGCAGTATCTCCTGGTTTGTTAAACCAAGAAATTCCTTGCATGTATGAATGTACACAAGATCACATTTACTTAATTAGACAGCCTGGATAACAAAATCTGAATGAGAGTAGAATAAACACCTGAATTAGATCAGGCAGATTATTTTACCATGTGTTTAGTTTAGTTTTAGTCTAGTTTAGAGATACAGCGTGGAAACACGCCTTTCAACCCACCGAGTCCACTCAGACCATCGATCACCTATGCACCAGTTCTGTTAATCCACTTTCGACATCCTTCACACTAAGGGCAATTTACAGCAGCCAGTTAACCTACAAATCTGCATGTCTTTGGTGTGGGAGGAAATTGCAGCACCCGGAGAAAACCCAAACGATCACAGAGAGAGTGCAGAAACTCTACACAGACAGCACCCGTAACCAGGATCAAATCCGGGTCTCAGGCGCTGTTAGACAGCAATTGTACATCCGTGCCACTGTGAAGTGCCTATCCTTTGATTTTAATGGATGTTGTAACTAATTCCATTCTCATATTTTACATTCTAGGAAAGAAATGAAACAGAAATGAGAGACGGCATTATCTCAATTCCATGGGCAATAGGAAATCCTACTTTCATACTATGATGGAAAAAGACTATTGTACTTATTTTTAGTTTGTAATTCACTTTGGTATATATCTGATTCATACAGCTCTCATCTCATCCTCCAGAGATATACAGTTTTGACTTTCCTTCTCTCCAGATATGCTGCCTGTCCCGCTGAGTTACTCCAGCATTTTGTGTCTACCCAGCTTTTGACTTTGTAAGCTATTGTTCCTAAAAATCATTGTGAGTGCTTTATTCATCATGTGTATTTTACAGATCAATAAACAATGTCTCATGACAATATTTTGACCCTTTTGATGTTGATGTATTCATATTTGAATAAAAACTGTTTCATTTATTAAGACTGAACTCTTGTATTCTTTGCACCAAAATGGGTAGAAATTAGACCTTGTGAATGCAGAGATATTATGTGAAAAAAAGTGCTGATTCAAATTTAGATTCAGGTTAGTTAATTGTCATATATACCAGGGTGCAATCGATTTCCTTGTACGCATGAAGCTCATAGGGTTAAACACTAATATTAAATATAACAAAAGATGCAACAATGGATGCAAAGCAGCAAGACACTGCAAAGATTGTAGTGCAATCAAAACTAGTGCAAAAGAAAAGGTTAGAGTGGTAAAGAAGGCATTTGATATGCTTGCCTTCATTGGTCACGGCATTGAGTATACTGATGCAATACTATGACTTTGGTTAGGCTGTATTGCGTGCAGTTCTGGTCACCCCATAACAGAAAGGATGTGAAGACTTTGAAGAGGGTGCAGCAGAGGTTTACCAGACCAACTCTTATGTGGCTGCACATAATCCATATCTCTTCATCCATTTGCATATCCAAAAGTTTCTTAAATGCTATTATCAGATCTGCCTAAGGCACCAACCCTGGCAGTGCGTTCCAGGCACTCACTACCCCATTGGCTCTTGGCTGAGGACTGTGATGGTGGGGAATCAGGGAGCACATTGAGATGGATCATCCACTCCCCTGGTAAGTCAGGTGCTTTCCTGGCACATTATGTTAAACTAGGACAGATCTCCTGGCGTAATAGCTAAGAGAGTGAGTGCAATGCTATGCCTTGAGGATGAGATAATGGTGGTGGACATTTCTGTACAAGTTTATGGACTGCAGCACCTCATGGATTCCCAATGCTGATCTATCAGAACTGTTCTGGCAGAATCCTTGGTGCGATGATGGGGTTTTGCAACTATGGACGATCTCTTTCAACAATGATGTGATGGACACATACCCACTTCTGCCACTGGTAAACCGATTAAAGAATGTCAAGTAGTTTAATCCTTCACAGAGTCATGCAGCAAGGACACCTTTGGCCCAACTCGTGCATGACAACCAGGATGCTTATCTAAGCTAGTGTAGTGGCCTGGCGGAGGCCAGAGAAAAGGCTGGACGCCAGGCAGGTTTAGTAAAGGTCTTTATTTGGCTGTGAGCTTCTACTCACAGCAAAGTCCAACTCGGGATAAACCGCACCCCCCAACGGGCTGACTCTTAACCCCTTAAGCCTGTCCGTCAAGTGACGAGGGGGCTGACCCAAGGAGTGGCCTGATACCCAGGGACTGCCACACTAGTACCATCTAACCCATATCTTTCTAAACCTTTCCTATCCATGTACCTGATCAAAAGTCTTTTAAATGTTGTATTGTGCCTTTTTCAACTGCATCCTCTGCAGCTTCTTTCATATATGTACTACCCTCTGTGTGAAAAAAATGCAACTCAGATTCCTATTAAATCTTTCTTCTCTCAGCTTAAGCCTATGTTTACCAGTCTGAAGAAGGGTCCCGACCCCAACACGTCACCTATCCATGTTCTGCAGAGATGCTGCCTCACCCTCTGAGTTACTCCAGCACTTTGCATCTTTATTTTCGTAAAACCAGCATCTGCAGTTCCTTGTATCTCTCATCTAGTTCTTGATAACCCAACCCTGGGAAAAAGACTGTGTGCATTCACCCTATCTCCACCCTTATGATTTTATACACCTCTGTTCACTCTGGCAGCATGCTCCTCAACATGGTCTGTGATGATGCTACCAAACCAGCCAACCTGCACTCAGTACCATTGCTATGTTCAGTGCTTCTTCCAAGTGCTGTTCAACACGGAGGTCTCTGATTCCTCAGCTGTGGGAGGACAGAGGAGTTGATCAGGTGGAATTTCCTACTCCATGTTTGACCTGATGCCAGAGTCATGAAGGTGTGAACATATTCCTATTCACAGGCACATGGAAATCCCAATGTTAGCTTACATTTTATTTTATTGCACCAAAAATGTACTGCAGTTTAAATAAACAAAATCATAGAAAGTTCTACCCTAATTGCTAATCCAAAGATTGCAGATTGTACATCTAAAATAAAAAAGAAGGTAACACTGGAAACAATCAGCAGGTCAGTCAGCATGTAGAGGAGAAGAGACAGAATTAACCTTTTAGATTGAAGATCTGGCATATCCTCATGCATGGTTCATTAAATTGGGGTTGATCCCTTCGTTCAATAGCACTGGTGGTGTGAGGGATATACTAGGTCAGAGGCTAAAAATTGCACCATTATTCATAGTCCACAGGACACCATGGATGCCCATGTTTGGATTGCCAGATCTGCTCTTTGTCCTCCCCATTTATCATAATTGTGGTAACCAAATCACTTCTTTTGGAGATTCCTCGAGTTGCCAAGTATTAACTGTTTCTCCCTCGACAGGCGCTGCCTGACCTGCTGAGTGTTTCCAGGATTTGTTGGTTGTATTTCAAACCCCTACACTAACTCTGACCCTCCGTGACAAATGCATGATGATATGTGATGGCAACTAACCCCATGGGAACATAAACAAAATATCCCTTTGTCCTGCAGTTTGGATTGTCACTTTTCTTGCCTGTGTTTTGTACATCCATTTGGCAATGAGCAAAAAGGAAATAGTTGGACGGAAGTTGTGTACAACCATTTCTTTATCCATTTAATTCTTTTTTTTTAAATGATAACTGGATCAATGCTTATCATGAAACCAACAGCAAATATAATTATCCACATGGAGCCCTTAGTGTATGCTGACAACTTTTGAGTTTCACAAGAACACTATCAATAGAAAATTGGCAAAGAGTAACATAACGAGATGTTTGGGCAGGCAATCAGAAGCTTGATCAAAAAAGTGGGCAGTGGACATCTAACAGAACAGAGAGGTAGAGAGAGGAAGTGTTCAGGAAGCATATTCTATCCCTTACCTCTTTGGCAATTGAAAGTACAGTTATTTAATTTGGAATTGATAAAGAAGCCAGAATAGTAACTGGCATGCATTGATAACTAGTACCACTAGAGCAGATTACAGAGACAGTCTGACTGCAGATAAATTTGGAAAGAATGAGAACTTCAAAAACAGCATACTGCTTAACCACAAGGTTTTGCAGATGAGCAGCCATGGGAGTTTAGGGTAAATAGGGCTTTATATAACTGGAGCAGTGAGGTTTTGGATGAGCTTGTGTTTATGGTGGCAATGATTTGCTAAATTGGTCTAATATGCTTCCTTTTGTCAACATCTTTCTATGCTGAAAACACTCAGGTGTAGATCCTAGCATTTATCATAATAATAATAATAATAATAATAATAATAATAATAATAATAAATTTTATTTGTCATATGTAGGTTGGCACAGGGTCAACGGTACAATGAAATGTATTTGACAAGACAACGGGTCACCTCAGCAGTAATATTCCAAGGATAAATAAGATAAAAAATGACATTAGTAAGGTAAGAAGACAATATTAAAAATAGATAAAAAGACAATATTAAAAATAATCAACATATATGATTTGAAATGTGTTTATGAGTTCAGAAGCCTGATGGCCTGATGGTAGAAACTGTTCTTAAGTCTGGTGGTACGCGCAGCCATACTCCTGTATCGTCTGCCTGACGGTAACAAGGAGAACAGCCTGCGTGCTGGGTGGCTGTGGTCCTTGATGATGCTGCGTACCTTCCGCAGGCACCGCCGATAGAAAATGTCCTGAGTGGCCGGGAGACAGTTGCCAGTGATGTGCTGTGCCGTCTTCATCACTCTCTGTAGTGATTTATGGCTGTGGGCAGAACAGTTCCCGTACCAGACTGTAATGCAGCCCGTCAGCAGGCTCTCGATGGTGCATGTGTAGAAGTTCATGCCAAACTTCCTGTCTTCTCAGGAAAAAGAGCCGCTGGTGGGCCTTCTTTGTTATTGTGTCCGTGTGCAGTGTCCAGGAAAGGTCCTCAGTGATGTGCATACCGTGGAACTTAAAGCTGCTGACCCTTTCAACCTCAGCATCATATCTTGCAATTCACGAGTCACTCCTCATTGAATCTCAAATCAGCCTTGTTGTATTTTTCTCAAGTTGCTTTTAGCAGTGAGATATGTTTGGAAATTGGAAGCTGGTCTGGAATGTAGGCTCACATTATCAGGAGACATGGTGTCAATAAGGTCATTACCGTTCTAATATAATGCATTGAGCAGTTATTACCGTTATCTATTCTAAGTGCTTATATTTTGCAACAAGAAGGAATGACAAAACCAGCAGCTAATGTTGAAATCATGTTTCTTTGTGCTTGTGTAGGTAGATAAGTTGTTGATTTTGCAGACATTTACCCCAACCTGCAGCTGTAAATCAAAGAAAAATGTCACTTATAGATCCTTTGAAATATTATTGCACTACATTTCCCACTTTGCCTCCTCTATACGGACCAATAATCTTTAGCCTTACAAGAGTTTCAGGTGCTATTTCTATACTAATAAATAGATAAATAAATGATAATATATGAGATTATATCTAGCATACTCTTACACTCATGCTACATTTTATTATGAGTGGTTTCATCAAAAATTTACAACAGAGATGTTGGTCCTTAGAAGATAAATTTGTAAGATAAATTTAGAAGATAAATTTTGTATTAAGTAGTGCAATGCATGTTTGATCCACTTAGCCTTAGGATTTGTACAAATCCACCAACCTTTCACAGTGTACAGTCTATTAAATGTGATGGACAAGGTTAATTTCTGCTTGACATCAACTGAAATTATAGTATTTCAGAAGTAATTTGCATTCCTGATCCTATTCACACAATTGCATCAATGTCACAAATCTTGTTGGATTTCTGTTCCACATAGCCAGCAATACGTACAAATGTCAGAGGTGATGATGAATATTTGAGGCAATATTCTTGCACAGATACAGTCACTGGAAAAGGAAGTTATGAAAATGTTATCAGCTGGTTAGAAAGTAGCACATTAGTACTGAGACTAAATATAATAAATTGTAGATGGTACAAAACCATGTCTTCTCTGCTATATTCACCAACTAGTTGGCAGCATGATGTACTCCCTCTTCACCCCTCTCCAATCAGGCAAGCGGTATAGAAGTGTGAAAACACGCACGCCCAGGTTCAGGAACAGTTTGTTTCCAGCTGTTATCAGGCAACTGAACCATTCTACCAACAACTGGAAAGAGTCCCGGGATATCTTCTACCTCATTGGAGACCCTCGGACTACATTTGATCAGACTTTACGGGACTTTATCTTGCACTAAACATTATTCACGTTATTCCCTTTATCATGCATTTGCACACTGCGGACGGTTCAATTGTCATCATGTATAGTCTTTCAGCTGACTTGTCAGCACGCAACAAAGAATTTTCTTAACTTAACTCAACCTCAAACTTTATGTCCTTTTCTTCCACTCAGTTGAACATCCTGACCAAAGCTGGCAAAAGCTTTCTTTGTCCGATGAATTCTATCGCTCCATGAACTTTGCAAATGAATTTTTAACCAGGGAGGCTGAAGGAGAACATTTTATGAAGTTCCTTCCAGGAGAAGAATTTCAGTTTTAGGAAACCCACATTTCTTTAAACATCTTTATTCATCAACTTACCCTTCTAGTACTACCCCAGTGCCACTAACCTTCTTGAACATTCTTGCATAAAATGTCATTCCCTTTATCATGTATCTGTGCCTCGTGGATGGTTCAATAATAATCACGTATCATCTTTCCGCCGACTGGATAGCGCACAACAAAAGCATTTTGCGGTATATGTGACAATAAACTAAGCAAAACTATCGTTTTCAAGTCCAAATATCAATTATATTCTTCCTCTGGGCAGAGTTCCAACCATTTGACTGAATAAATGTTTCCTTATCTCAGTGTTAAGTAGCTGGTTCTTCTTCCGAGACTGGCCTATAGATCTAAACACTTGAGACAGCCAAAACTTTCCTCAGCCTCCACCTCACCATGACATGTAAGAATTTTTTATGTTTAAATGAATTTCATTTAAACATGGGAACACTAGCCTCTTCTGCTCAATCTCTGGTAACATGCAATTACTACTTCCCTTGAATTACTGAACTGAACATTTACTGAACCTTTACATTCAATTTATTTGGAAATGTACAGACATCCCTAGATAAGTGGGCCAAAACAATGCCTCGTACTCCAGTTATGACTACATCAGGGACCCATGTTATTGCACTGAAGAAAATGTATTTCTAATTTGCTTTGCTCCCCATCTAAAAGGAATATTTAGGCTTCTACTGCGGCAGAAACCTCCAACTACAAGATGTTTGCAGAATGGTGCAAACCCCCAATCCCACATATCCAAACCAGCAGCAATCAATTTCTAGCATTTAATAACTGAAATCAGTCAATGTAATTCAAAACGTTGTTGAGGAGATAACATTTCCCAGACTTTATTTCCAAAACAAGCGAGTTTGGTATTCTGACTGAGCATGCGCAGGTCATAGGCTACAAGGGGTAAGCATTGGTGCCAGCTGATCTGCTGCATGTAAACAAACCTTCGTTTCATCCGTTTTTTCCAGTTTTGCTTCGTAGAGGTAAGAAAATACTGCTTTCAAAACTGTTAATTAGGTGTATATATGGTTAATTGGTACAAAACTACGATGATTTTGTAGGTTTTATTGCTTTATGCTTCAGTGAGTCAGTGAGTGACCAGTCTTTAGACTCTAGTTGTGGTATCAACAACTCACGGTATGTCTGAAATTAAAATTTATTTACTTGTTTATTTAAAATACATTTTATTTCAGACATACTGTGAGTTGTTGATACCACAACTAGAGTCTGAAGACGAGTCTCAACCCAACACGTCACCTATTCCTTTTCTTCAGAGATGTTGTCTGACCGAACCGCTGAGTTAAAGGGGCAGGCGGCTCAGACTGATGTCACTGAGATTGTGGGTCCAAACACTTTGCCAGATTTCCTTGCCCCTCCGGCGAAAAATGAAAAGGTATCCGTGTCACGGGATCGCCACGCTTCCCAACGTAAGTCTGAAGTGCGAATTAACGGCAACATTTGTGCGAGCAACATAACGGCGAGCATGTCTGTGATCGGGTAAGAGAACACGTTCGGTGCAGCACTGAAAAAGGTTGAAATAGAAAACGTTGTCCTTAACTTGCATCAAACTTTAACCACGACAAATATTCTAGCCTCAGAGATGAACCATGACTCATTCAGAAGTCTCTTGATAGTTATAGAAATCACGAATTTCATTTCATTCTCCACCCCCCCTCCAAAACAAAGAACAATAAAAAAATGCTTGTTATTCAGTCACTCACTGAAGCATAAAACAATAACACCTACAAAATCATTGTAGTTTTTGTTGTACTTCGTGGTCCGGTACCTGTTGTACCTTTAGTGACTCTGGACGGACCACAAGTACACGTGTATAAAAGGTTACAATGCTGGAGCTCAACTCCAGGCTGTTTATTCCGTGGCCATCTGGATCCAGCGTGACCACCCAATCACACCAACCTCTTATATACGCATTCCTGCACATGCAAACAAAGTAGTCTTTGGGATACACAAAGTAGTCCCAGCAATATCACAACATCCCCCTTGTCTTATAAAATAAATATATATATATATATATATATGTAACAACAAACTCTAAACACAAACGTTTTTTTGAAACACCATAAAACATTAACAAATATCAACAGTAACGTGCAGGTTTCTTACTGGCACGTCCCGAGCGTGTCACATAATCCCCATCATCATTACGGGCCGGTCGTTCCTCCGCTTCACATTGGGTCTCAGCCCTATCGCTGTCTGGGGGGACACAATGGGGACCAACCCCTGGCTTCTCCAGTGGAAGATCTCTCAACTGCACTCGATTCCTCCTGAACCGATTTCCATTCGGCGTCTCAATAATGTAAGACCTTGACTGGGGTTCGTCGCAGACCGATCTCACTTCTGCTGGAACCCAGACCTGATTCGCTTTATCCAGAACCCGGACCTTCTGTCCAGCGTGCAATGGCAACAAGTCATGTCTCTTGACCGAACTGTCAAACTGTGCCTTCATATTCTGCTTACGCTCCTCAAGTCGCTCAAAGGTCCTCTGCCCTTCGTATGCCTTGTTCATGTCAAGGTTCTTGGGGAGAGGCGTCCGAATCTGTCTTCCAAACATCATCTCCGCCGGTGACGGTAACTTGGAATCAATCGGTGTAGTGCGCAAGTTGAGTAAAGCTGCTGCTACACTCTGTCCCGTTGCCAAGGACTTCTTGATAACAGACTTCACCGTTCGTACCATGCGCTCAACCAGCCCATTCGACTGAGGGTACCTAGGCGAGGACGTTGTATGGGTGATTCCCCATTGCTTGCACATGGACTGGAAAGCTTCACCCACAAATTGTGGACCATTGTCGGAGATGATCTCCGTCGGTGCTCCCAGCAGACCAAACATTGCAGTCACCATATTAGCAACCATGGCACTCGTGGTGCTAGTCAGTCGGTTCACCACCGGAAACTTGGAATGGTAATCCACCATGACAAGATATTGAACGTTGTCAAGTTCAAACATGTCCATTGCTATTTTGGTCCAAGGTGTGACTGGTATCTCATGTGGCATGAGTGTTTCCCTCATTTGCTCTGGCATGTGCATCTGGCACGGACTATACCTTCGGACAAGGTCATCAATGTGTTGGTTCATGTTGGGCCAATAGACCATTTGTCTCGCTAGAAGTCTCGTCTTCTCAATGCCTTGGTGGCCAACATGAAGTTGCTGCAAGACATCCTGTCTCATCGACTCAGGAATGACCACTTGCCGTCCTTTGAAAATGACCCCATTTGACATGCCCAACTCATCTCGAAAAGGCCAGTAGGGCCGCAGGTCGGTAGGTATCTCCTGTAGGGTCGCCGGCCATCCGGAATGGACATACTGCATAACCCTGCGCAGTGTAGGGTCACGACAAGTTTCTGTCTGCAGCTCCACCCTTTTGAGTTTGCCGAAGTGTATCAAGTCGACATCTAGTGTGTCCTCGATGTTGTCGAAGAAGATGCTCTCTACATGTACATCGAGATCTATGCTCTCTGTCTTCTCCGGATCGGGCAGCCTGCTGAGAGTGTCAGCAATGATCATCTCAGCCCCAGGTCTGTGCTCTATGGTGAAGTTGTATCCTTGCACCTTGATGAGCAACCGCTGCAGTCGGGGTGGGGCAGTTGTGAGTGGTTTGCCGCAGATAGTGACAAGAGGCTTGTGATCAGTCAGCACCTTAAAATCCCGCCCAAATAAGTACATATGAAACCTTGTGATGCCAAAAACCAAGGCAAGGGTCTCGCGTTCAATATTGGAGTAGTTGGACTGGCATGAAGACAGTGCCTTCGAAGCGTACGCAACAGGCCGTCCTTCCTGCGAAAGGCATGCTCCCACTCCTTTCATTGACGCATCTACCTCAAGGGTGACAGGAGCATCAGGGCGATAGTACTGGAGGACAGATTCCCCCTGTATGCAGCTTTTCAGGTTACAGAACGCCGTTTGGTGGTCTTCTTGCCACAAGAATGGGACATCTTTCTTCAGCAAATCCCTCAAAATGGCGACCAGGTCAGCATACTTTGGGATGTATGGCGATAAAAAATTCATCATCCCCAGGAACCGTTGTAAATCTTCCTTATCTTGTGGTGTTGGCATCTTATGAATGTCCTGCACCTTACCAAGATCTGGCCGGATGCCTGTGTCTGAATACATTGTCCCGAAGAAGTTGATGGAGTTAGCCTTCACTACGCACTTAGCACTGTTGAAAGCTAGTCCTTCCCGGGACGCTGCCTCTAACAGCTTCTTTAGATTATAATCATGTTCTTGCGCTGTGGATCCCACTATGACAATATCATCCGCAATGCAGACGCATCCAGGAACCTGTTCTATGATCGTGTCCATACGCTGCTGGAATATATCCTGACTCACCGACAAACCGAAAGGCAACCTCTTGTAGCAATACCTGCCAAAAGGCGTGCGGAACGTGGTAAGTTCCTGGCTAGCCTCATCAAGTCGGACAGACCAATAACCCGCTTTAGCATCGAGTTTGGAGAACAATTTCCCTTTGGCAAAAGCCGGATTGATCTCCTCAAGTGTCTGGATCTTGTGTGGGCAACGTTTGAGACTTGCATTCAAATGCTTCGGGTCTAGGCATACCCTGATTGACCCATCCTTCTTAACGGAGGTGGTTATTGAACTGCACCAGTCCGTATGGTGAGTCACCTTTCGGATGACTCCATCATCCTCCATCTTGCCCAACTCAGCCCGCAACTTGTCTTTGAGATGGATACTACATTTCCTTGGCGCATCAATGTGTGGTGTGGCCTCCTCCTTGAGATGAAGGTTGGCTGGCCCCTTGAAGTTGCCAATCCGATCAAACTGATTAGGCCACCTCTTCATTAGGTCCCCCACCGAGTTGAAACTGTCTTGCTCCTTCCGAGCGTCTGATGGGTGCTCCTCTGTTCCCATAGCATGTATCGTGACAACCTGAAGTTGCTTAATACCTGGGAGGCCTATGACAGCGGATCCTGCCACGTCTACCACGAAAAATTCCTGAGGACACCACATCGACCCCTGGTATCGGCACGAAACGGATATAGTTCCAACACACATGATTTCCGTCCCATTATATGCTGTCAGACGGACTTTGCTTGGTCGTAGGTGCTGCTTGTATTTGTCATGTGGATACATGTCTCGTATGATCCGAAGGGGAAGGGTATTTCCTCCAGCCCCGGTGTCTATCTTCACCTTCAGTCGATGTTGCCCCTTCATTGACGGGCATTTGATGTTCAACACCGCAAATGCCTCATCACCTATTGGAGGCATCCTGTCCATACCTGAAATGGTGATATTATGGAAATACATATCCGATCCTTCCTCTTGACTGTCACAGCACGATGCATCACCATCATGGGACTGCTGCTGCACCTCGTCAACTCGCTTGTATTTGCCCCTGGACCATTTAGATGGGCGCACAGGATCCACTTTATACCTACAGCATTTTGCCCAATGCCCTTTCTTGCCAAACTTCTTGCATGTGTCGCGATACGTTGCCTGGGCTTATGAAACAAATCACAGTGGCCACAAGGGTTTTGTCTCTCATCCTGCGACTTCTGTTTCGTCGACCCTCGTGTCTTGACAGCATCAATATGGCTAGACCCGGGCTCTAAATTTGCAATGCACTGTCTGCCCGCTGCAATGGCCTCATACTGCCTGCCTAACGTAAGCACCTCTGGAATGGTGTGGCCTGCAGGCTTCTGTAGAAGCTCTCGCTGTAGACCTTCATGGGGCGTGGACGTGATTACCAACTCCATGACTCTGTCAGTGAGCTCATGCTCAGTGAAATCACACTGGAGACTTTTTTCGCGACACCGGGTCACAAACTGAGCAAGCAACTCCCCCGGCTTCTGGTGATACAGCATTAACTCCAACCTGTGGACCCTGAAATTTACCTTCGTCCTCAGCTGGTCCTCAAAAAATGCCCATATGCACTCCGGTTTGCTCCGATCCTCCACACTCAGACCTGACGCATTCAAACGACGAAGTCCTTCCACTACCAAAGCGATTTTAATCTTCGTGGCCTGCTTAGATTCCGATGCGATTTCTAAGTGTTCCAGGCACAGTTGCAACCTCTGCTTGAACAGGGAGAACTCATTGGGGATGTCCAGCACTTGCCAGTTCATTTCAGGAAATCGAGACATGTTATTTGCACTATATGGCGGAAACACGGTAACTTGAACAATTACAAACAAAACCAAAACAACCGTATCACAGGACCCCAACCCTTGCTATCAGTAAATCTATAGAACTATATGCACTCACAGAAATAAACATACATATACCCTAGTATCAAATGCAAAACAGTAATCATTCAGTATTACACACAGATAAGCACACAAAGCAATGTCCAAATCTTCCCTTCAAGAAGCAGACTGGCCGTGTAGATCAGCGTAGCGTAGGCTCTAGATGGGTGAAGGTCATTGCTCCACCGCGATGATCTGCCTCGCAACGATGGGCTCGCAACGATGGGCTCGCAACGATGGGCCCGCAACGATGGGCTCGCAACGATGGGCTCGCAACGATGCGCCCACAACGATGGGCTCGCAACGATGGGCCCGCAACGATGGGCTCGCAACGATGGGCCCGCAACGATGCAGCTCCCAGCTGCTGTAACCGCAGTGCGATCGGGCCTCGGCTGCGGAGCGGGTTGGCCCCGCCCACAGGTGCTCCCGGCCGCTGCCGCTCAGTCGACACATGCTGCCGCTGCCTCGGGCCCAGGGCCTTCCCGACTCACCGGTCGCCGTGCCTGGGTAAGTATGCAGTGCCTCGGCCTTACCAGTCGTCGCGCCTCCGTGGGTGGTCGGTCCCTCCGGTCGCCGAACACCCCCGCGATGCCGGGTCTCACCGGAAGCTGCACTCCCCCGCGACGTTGGGTCTCACCGGACTCTGCACTCCCCCGCGATGTCGGGTCTCAACGGTCCCTGTCGGTGACGGTGTCGTCGTCGGTGTGGGCCTTCACACACCTCCCTCAGCAGCTTGCAACGTCCCGTCGGCAGCTCAGCGCTGACTACAGATCAGGTAAGTGCACATACACGGTTGGCCCTGTCGAGAGGCAATCCAGCATCCCATACGAGCTGGAAACCACTTTTTATTTCTGTTTCTTTCCCCTAGGGCACTAGCTTAATTATTTACGTAGTATAATTTTCACAAAGAAATCATCATTTAAAAAAAATCTTTTTATTTTTTATTTTTTAATGACTTGTGAACCTTTTCCGCTTGGGTTTCTCTTTACCTTTCTAGGCAAATCACCAAACCGCTGCCACAATGTTGTACTTCGTGGTCCGGTACCTGTTGTACCTTTAGTGACTCTGGACGGACCACAAGTACACGTGTATAAAAGGTTACAATGCTGGAGCTCATCTCCAGGCTGTTTATTCCATGGTCACCTGGATCCAGAGTGACCACCCAATCACACCAACCTCTTATACACGCATTCCTACACATGCAAACAAAGTAGTCCTTGGGATACACAAAGTAGTCCCAGCAATATCACAACACAGACAAGAGGAAATTCACTATTCATGTTCCCCGAATATGCTTACATCAGTGTGATAAAAGGTGATTAAGACTGTATTGTGGGAAGATAAAACTGAAAAGGAAATGCTTTTGAAAGATCCCCCGTGACCAAAAAAGCATATAAAAGCAGATCACTGTACCTTCCCATCAGATCAACTCTACGCTCCATTGATTTCCTGAGCATTGTCACTCGTTGTTTTATATCAGTAGAATGAAGCAAATTAACTGTAGGATTCTGCCCATGGCAATGTTCATAGGACTGCTGATGCTGAGCACCGTGGAAAAGTTCCCATTTGCAGGTAATCCCATCCTATATGTTTCCTTCTGTTCCAATCTTTCACCTAATGCATTCTAATGTTCAGCTGACATGCTGTCTCTGTTTTGCCCCTTTTAACCAATGTCCATTAATATTTATTTTATATAGATGCCCAATCTCCAATTGACTGTTGTCTTTCATATAGCTCAAAACCTTTACCTTCTAAACTAATTCGAGGCTACGTGAGACAGTTTTCAAATGAACTCTGCAGCATTGATGCAGTCATGTAAGTGCAAATTCTTTGTCTTGTTAAAAGGAGAATAATATTTCAAAGTTCCTTTCTGGAAAATATATTTGAAATGCACAATGTATGAATTGTAATCTACCAGCATCATGATAATTCTTTTTAAAATATCCTTCACAGATTTTACACAAGGAAACGCTTAAGTATCTGTGCAAACCCAGAAGATAAGTGGGTGAAAAATATAATCAGAGATTTTCTGAAGTAAGGAGATAAATCTTTTTGTCTAATTTTAATTAAACTTTTGACTACAGGGTATTGTGCTTTTCTATGTTGATCCATAAGTAATAAGCTATGCAGTATCTCCTGGTTTGTTAAACCAAGAAATTCCTTGCATGTATGAATGTACACAAGATCACATTTACTTAATTAGACAGCCTGGATAACACAATCTGAATGAGAGTAGAATAAACACCTGAATTAGATCAGGCAGATTGTTTTACCATGTGTTTAGTTTAGTTTTAGTCTAGTTTAGAGATACAGCGTGGAAACACGCCTTTCAACCCACCGAGTCCACTCAGACCATCGATCACCTATGCACCAGTTCTGTTAATCCACTTTCGACATCCTTCACACTAAGGGCAATTTACAGCAGCCAGTTAACCTACAAATCTGCGCTGTTAGACAGCAATAGTACATCCGTGCCACTGTGAAGTGCCTATCCTTTGATTTTAATGGATGTTGTAACTAATTCCATTCTCATATTTTACATTCTAGGAAAGAAATGAAACAGAAATGAGAGACGGCATTATCTCAATTCCATGGGCAATAGGAAATCCTACTTTCATACTATGATGGAAAAAGACTATTGTACTTATTTTTAGTTTGTAATTCACTTTGGTATATATCTGATTTATACAGCTCTCATCTCATCCTCCAGAGATATACAGTTTTGACTTTCCTTCTCTCCAGATATGCTGCCTGTCCCGCTGAGTTACTCCAGCATTTTGTGTCTACCCAGCTTTTGACTTTGTAAGCTATTGTTCCTAAAAATCATTGTGAGTGCTTTATTCATCATGTGTATTTTACAGATCAATAAACAATGTCTCATGACAATATTTTGACCCTTTTGATGTTGATGTATTCATATTTGAATTAAAACTGTTTCATTTATTAAGACTGAACTGTTGTATCCTTTGCACCAAAATGGGTAGAAATTAGACCTTGTGAATGCAGAGATATTATGTGAAAAAAAGTGCTGATTCAAATTTAGATTCAGGTTAGTTAATTGTCATATATACCAGGGTGCAATCAATTTCCTTGTATGCATGAAGCTCATAGGGTTAAACACTAATATTAAATATAACAAAAGATGCAACAATGGATGCAAAGCAGCAAGACACTGCAAAGATTGTAGTGCAATCAAAACTAGTGCAAAAGAAAAGGTTAGAGTGGTAAAGAAGGCATTTGATATGCTTGCCTTCATTGGTCACGGCATTGAGTATACTGATGCAATACTATGACTTTGGTTAGGCTGTATTCAAGTCAAGTCAAGTCAAATTTATTTGTCACATACACATACACGATGTGCAGTGAAATTAAAGTGGCAATGCCTGCGGGTTGTGCACAAAAAAGAATTACAGTTACAGCATATAAATAAAGTTAATAAGTTACTATTAGTGTCGACAAAAATTTAGTCTCTGGGGTTATAAAAGTTGACAGTCCTGATGGCCTGTGGGAAGAAGCTCCGTCTCATCCTCTCCGTTTTCGCAGCGTGACAGCGGAGGCGTTTGCCTGATCGTAGCATCTGGAACAGTCCGTTGCTGGGGTGGCAGGGGTCCCTCATGATCTTGCTTGCTCTGGATCTGCACCTCCTGATGTATAGGTCCTGCAGGGGGACGAGTGTAGTTCCCATGGTGCGTTCTGCTGAACGCACTACTCTCTGCAGGGCCATCCTGTCCTGGGCAGAGCTGTTCCCAAACCAGACTGTAATGTTGCCGGACAGGATGCTCTCTACAGTCCCAGAGTAGAAGCAATGAAGGATCCTCAGAGACACTCTGAATTTCCTCAGTTGTCTAAGGTGGTAAAGGCGCTGCTTTGCCTTACCCACCAGTGCGGCAATGTGCGTTGCCCACGTCAGATCCTCTGTGATGCGGACTCCCAAGTATTTAAAACTGCTCACCCTATCCACAATAGACCCATTTATCTCCAGTGGTGTGTACGTCCTTGGATGTTTAGCCCTTCTGAAGTCCACAATCAGCTCCTTTGTTTTAGTGACATTCCAGAGGAGGCTATTGTCCTGACACCAGAGTGCCAGATCAGCCACCTCCTCCCGGTAGGCCTTCTCATCGTTGTTGGAGATCCGGCCCACCACTACAGTGTCATCGGCAAACTTGATGATGGAGTTTGAGCTGAACCTGGCCCCACAGTCATGTGTGTACAGGGAGTACGGTATGGGGCTAAGGACGCAGCCCTGGGGGGGTCCTATGTTCAGGGTGAGGGAGCTAGATGTGTGTTCCCCCATCCTGACCACTTGGGGCCTGGCAGTGAGAAAGTCCAGGACCCAGGCACACAGAGGGGTGCTAAGCCCCAGTTCCAGCAGCTCCTCAACCAGTCTGCTGGGGACTATTGTGTTGAATGCTGAACTAAAGTCAATAAACAGCATCCTCACATAGCCCCCCTGGCTGTCCAGATGAGAGAGAGCGGTGTGTAGAACCTGGGAGACCGCATCATCCGTGGACCTGTTCGGACGGTATGCGAACTGTAGTGGGTCCATGTTGCGAGGAAGGAGGGCGCAGATGTGCTTCTTGACTAGCCTCTCAAAGCATTTCATGACAACCGAGGTGAGGGCCACTGGTCGGTAGTCATTTAAACACGCTGGAGAGGCATTCTTTGGCACCGGTACAATGATGGATCTTTTGAAACATGCGGGGACCACGGACTTGCGTGCAGTTCTGGTCACCCAATAACAGAAAGGATGTGAAGAGGGTGCAGCAGAGGTTTACCAGACCAACTCTTATGTGGCTGCACATAATCCATATCTCTTCATCCATTTGCGTATCCAAAAGTTTCTTAAATGCTATTATCAGATCTGCCTAAGGCACCAACCCTGGCATTGCATTCCAGGCACTCACTACCCCATTGGCTCTTGGCTGAGGACTGTGATGGTGGGGAATCAGGGAGCACATTGAGATGGATCATCCACTCCCCTGGTAAGTCAGGTGCTTTCCTGGCACATTATGTTAAACTAGGACTGATCTCCTGGCGTAATAGCTAAGAGAGTGAGTGCAATGCTATGCCTTGAGGATGAGATAATGGTGGTGGCCATTTCTGTACAAGTTTATGGACTGCAGCACCTCATGGATTCCCAATGCTGATCTATCAGAACTGTTCTGGCAGAATCCTTGGCGCGATGATGGGGTTTTGCAACTATGGACGATCTCTTTCAACAATGCTGTGATGGACACATACACACTTCTGCCACTGGTAAACCGATTAAAGAAATGTCAAGTAGTTTAATCCTTTATTTTGAGTCACAGAGTCATGCAGCAAGGACACCTTTGGCCCAACTCGTGCATGCCAACCAGGATGCTTATCTAAGCTAGTGTAGTGGCCTGGCGGAGGCCAGAGAAAAGGCTGGACGCCAGGCAGGTTTAGTAACGGTCTTTATTTGGCTGTGAGCTTCTACTCACAGCGAAGTCCAACTCGGGATAAACCGCACCCCCCAACGGGCTGACTCTTAACCCCTTAAGCCTGTCCGTCAAGTGATGAGGGGGCTGACCCTGATTTCCTCTTTTCATATTTATATATTTTCCTTGTGTTACAAAACTGCAGGGTAATTCCCACCAAGGAGTTACAAAGTTATTATTTCACACCTGTTCACACTTCCTCTGGGGTTATGCTATTTGTAGAATATGGAAGTTGTCTACAATTTATTGGCCTTATTTGTTATGAATTAAAAATACAGAGGTAATCCATGTTAAAATTAATATGTGAGCCTTTCCGGGGTTCGGTGAGTTGAGAACTAATTTGTAAGTTTATTAGAATAAATAAAAGCTTAAGGATGATTACCCAGCTGTACCAATACAACTCTCCTAAGCCATATAAAAATAGATGTCAGAAGTCCTTAACTGGTCAGGCAGCATCTTTGTTTTAGTTTAGTTTAGTTTATTTCAGAGACACAGCATGGAAACAGGCCTTCTGTCCCACAGTGTCAACGCCGATCAACGACTGTACTAGTTCCAGCCTACGCACTAAATCTTTTCACTGTACCTCAGTACATGTGACAATAAACTAAACTCAAATAAACTAAACTCAAACACAACAGGGAGAATTTACAAAAGCCTATTAACCCACAAACTTACATGTATTTGGAATGTGGGAGAAAATCAGAGCACCCAGAGAAAACCCACGTGGTCATAGAGTCATAGTCATTGAGTCATAGAGTGATGCGGTTTGGAAACAGGCCCTACGGCCCAACTTGCCCACACCGGTCAACCTGTCCCAGCTACACTAGTCCCACCAGCCTGAGCTTGGTCCATATCACTCCAAATCTGTCCTATCCTTGTAGCTGTCTAACTGTTTCTTAAATATTGTGATAGTCCCATCCTCAACTACCTCCTCTGGCAGCTTGTTCCATACACCGACCACTCTTTGTGTGGAAAAAGTTACCCCTCAAATTCCTATTCCTGTGAGCTGGTCACAGGGAGAACGTACAAACTCTGTACAGGCAGCACCCAAAGTGAGGATCAAACCTGGGTTTCTGACGATGTAAGGCAACAGCTCTACTGTTTCACCACCGTGCCGCCCCTCTCTGTGAGAGAGGAACAGAGATAAAGTTTAATGAATGGGAACAAGAGTCTCACCTCCGTTTCAATGGTCATAACCATGACAGCAGCAAAGACACAGATTTCTAATGAAGATTTGTTTGCTCCCTCATTCACTTGAGCAAAAGAATCTTGATTTCCTTTGCAGGTCTATGCCCCGACCCACCCAATATTTCTGTGCCCAGTTGATCCACGATTGTGCACAGAATCAAAAAAGCTCACATCCAACCTCATGGTATGATCCTTCTTTGTACATGTAGTCCCCGTGATCCCCGCACACTAACGCTATCCTACACACTCGAGGGACAATTGTGCATTTATACCAAGCCCAATTACCTACGTCTTTGGAGTGTGGGAGGACACCAATGATCTCGGGGGAAACGCACGCAGGTCACGGGGAGAATGTACAAACTCCATCCCGACAGCACCCGTAGTCAGATTGAACCTGGGTCTCTGGCGCTGCCAGGCAGTAGCTCTACCACTACGCCATCGTGCTGCCCTATTTGTAATTCAAATGTAATGTATATTTGAAACTATTTACAGCCTTTGCACAGTTTATCACAGACATTACAACTATCCCCCAGCTCTACAAACACCTTGGCTGGCAAAGTTATGATGTGGTGAGAAAATATGACATTTTTAATGTCTTATGTGAATCATGCAAATCAAAGGGAATCCAAGGTGTGCAGAATTAACAGGTGGGTTAACATCTTTGCCACAGAACTCAGTTAATTTGCAGCTGTATAAAATCATTGAGCTGTAAAACACAGTATCAGACCACAGCACAGTAATACCATGCTGACCAGCAAGCACTCATTTACACTAGTATGTTTTTTATTCTAACAACATTCCCATTAACCTCCCAGTTTCTAAAACTCACTCACATACTCAGGCCAATATGCATAAGTTCATAAGTTCATATGTCATAGAAGCAAAATTAGGCCATCAAGTCGACTCCGGCATTCAATCACAGCTGATCTGCCTTTCCCTCTCAACCACTTTCTCCTTCCATCTCCCCATTACTCCTGACAGCCATACTAATCTGTGTCTACCACCGGGTGGCGCTGTACATGGCAGCCTCGCCAACAGCCTGTCTCATCTTTTTCTACTTTTGCTGTTTTGGTCTATGTTTACTTGTACGTTTTTAGTGTACTTTTAATTTTTGTATTATGTGGGGGTGGAGAGGAGGGTTGGGAGAAACCTATTTTATCTCTTTCCTCGACGGAGATGCGACTTTTTCATCGTATCTCCGTCTGCACTGCGGCTTTAACATCCTGGAGCTGGCGGTCCCTTTGTTAGGGATCGACTGCGTGAGCTCCAACCGCAGGAGCTTCGACTGCCCCGATCGCAGGAGCTTCAATCACCCCGATCGCAGGAGCTTCAATCACCCCGATCGTGGGAGCTTCGATCGCCCCGATTGCAGGATAAAGGAGGAATGTGAGGAATGTGAGGTTGCCGAAAAAGCAAGATGGACGTGCTGCCTGCACTGGTGAGGACTCAGATGGAGTGCCGTGAGTGCAGTGATCTTGGTGTTTTGCAGAGACATGGCTCTATGAGGACATCCTGGAGTTTAGTGCAAGTGTGGACGGCTTTCTGACTGTTCGGGTGGACAGGGACTGCAGGGAGAGTGACAGCGGTCGGTACAACTCTGGTCACATCACGGTGAAGGAGCATGTGTGCGGCCCGGACATCGAACTGATGGCTGTGGGTCTCCGAGTATGCTGTGTGCCCTGGGGGTTCTCACTCACGTTGTGGTGGCTGTTTAAATTTATGTTGAATTTTTATGTGGTTATGTATCTTGTTGCTTTTTTTGTATGACTGTTGTCAAATCAAAATCCTTGTATGTTTACATATGTTTACATACAAGGATAATATATTAATTACAAAATTACAAATTAACCTACCAACTGCACATTTTTGTGATGGGGAAGGAAACTGGAGCACCAAGAAGAAGCCCACATGGTCACAAGGAGAACCTGCAAATTCCAAACAGACCGGAGGTGAACCTGGACTGAACCTGGATCCTGGAACTGCAAACCAGCTGTTCCACTAGACGTACCACCATGTTGACCAAAACTCAGTTGAATGGACTTGATAGCTTATCGGTATGGGTAGAATTAAAGGTTAGCTACAATCATAATCATAATCCAGAAGTCCTGAAGACTAGTGTATCGCCTCAGCAATAACTACTGAGATGACATTAATGCGTCAATGGTACTTTTGTCACATGTACCTTGGTACAGTGAAATTCCTTTTCTGCATACAGTTCAGTAAAAATCTTACGAAAACATTGGCACAATCATACTTAAGTACAAGAGTGTAAGAACAGTAGATTACACAGAAGCAGTACACAAGAATCGCACCAAGCCAAAGTTCAAATGTACAATATTATTCAGGCTTATACTCGCTGGAATTTAGAAGACTGAGGGGGGATCTTATAGAAACATATAAAATTCTTAAGGGGTTGGAAAGGTTAGATGCGGGAAGATTGTTCCCGATGTTGGGGAAGTCCAGAACCAGGGGTCACAGCTTAAGGATAAGGGGGAAGTCTTTTAGGACCGAGATGAGAAAACATTTCTTCACACAGAGAGTGGTGAGTCTGTGGAATTCTCTGCCACAGAAGGTAGTTGAGGCCAGTTCATTGGCTATATTTAAGAGGGAGTTAGATGTGGCCCTTGTGGCTAAAGGGATCAGGGGGTATGGAGAGAAGGCAGGTACAGGTTACTGAGCTGGATGATCAGCCATGATCATATTGACAATAGACTATAGACAATGGCGGTGCATGGCTCGAAGGGCCGAATGGCCTACTCCTGCACCTATTTTCTATGTTTCTATGTTTCTATGTAATACACTGGGCCTCCAGCTGCCAATGAGCTATCTGGAATTAACTATTCCTGAAATCATTCATTGTACCTCTAGGAATCAAATAAAATAAGCATGTAAAATCAAACTGATGCATATGCAATTATCATCCACTAACAAAGATGTTTTTGGCATTGTCTAAATTATTTATTCTGCATTATACTATTCTGTCATTCTTAACACAGGCTCCAGTTCAGTGGTGCAGAATATTTTCAGTCTCTATCATTTCAAGTCTGGCACCCTTCATTAGGAGTCACAGACTTCAAACGTTAACCGTTTCTCTTTCCACAGATGCTACCTGACCTACTGAGATATTTGAGCATTTTCTGTTTTTATTTCAGATTTCCAGCTTCTACAGTGGTTTGACTTTTTCATATCATCTACATTTTCCCTACGACTTCAATAAGAAATCAAAAATTAGGATTTTCTTTTCAATGAATTATTTACCATTTATTATTTTATGCTTGTGTACACTTCTGCTCATTTTCATTTTATTTGGCTACTAAAACTGAATAATGTACTTCCAGACTGATTGAGGTCATGTGGTGTAGCCTTTAACTCAACAACATGTCAAGTGGTTAGTTGTATAACCGATGCCTATGAAAATTATTACCATTGTATAAATCTTATTTTGCCTCGCCTAAACTCTGACACCACGGCCTAAATAAATAAGCTGCAATATATCATTGGGATGGGAAATTGTGACTTTGTTGTATCATTTAATCATAAATTAGAGTTCAGCCACCGCTCAAAAAACATGAGTACATTAACACCCTGACACTTCTTCTCTAGAGGTCAGGAACCCATTTAGATCCATGGACAAATGGAAGTGGGAAGATATTTTATCAGGTATTTTGTAGAGATGTGTTATATATTTTATAACACACCTTTATAGATGCACAATAGAAAGCATCCTGTCAGACTGCATCTCAGCTTGTTCTGTCCAAGACCGTAATAAATTGCAGAGGGGTGTGAATGTCACCCAGTCCATCTCGCAAACCAGCCTCCCCCCCATATCAACACCATCTACACTCCATGCTGCCTCAGATAAGCAGACAACATCATCAGGGACCACTCACACCCAAGTCATTTTCCCTTCTCTCATTTCTGATCGGGCAGAAGATACACAAGCGTGACAGAACGTACCACCAGATTCAAGATAGATTCTTCCCCACTGCTCCTGAATGGACCTCTCAAAAGCTAACAATGAATTCCCGATCTTCCAATCAATCCTGTTCCGTCCTTGACACTTTTTGTTATCTGCACTTTCTCTGCAGCGGTAACGCTGTATTCTGAGTTCTGTTTTTGTTCTCTTTTGCACTATATGATGTACTCATGTATGTTATGACTTCCCTGGATAGCACGCAAAACAATGTTTTTAATCTCCATCCATGTTACAATAATAAACCAATAATAATGATCCATAATGATATTATTCTTCCAGCACAATGATTGAGATTGTGTTCAATCATTTTATGTACAAAATAGTTCCCTTAATAAATCTATCTGCCTCTTTACTTCCTCTTTCTCTTTACGACATCCTAATAAACAAGCCTTTTGTCACTATCACTGGGAGGAAGCCCCAAGGACATTGGTGTTGTGTTACTAAAGGATGTTTGGCTTCACACCCATGGAAGCATCATCAGTTGCATCACCAGCCTCATGCATTGTTTAATTCATCACGCAAGTCACTCTCCCACCATTAGTCTAAATCAATCAATGCTGAGACCTAACAATCACAAATACTCCTTAAAAATGAACACTTCCATACTGTTATAATAATAATAATAATAAGCATTTATTTTATATAGCGCTTTACCAGGAGCTCAAAGCGCTTTACAAAAACAGTCATAACATAAAGACAAACAGACAAACTATCCTGACGGAGAAGCGGCGAACAAACAGCGCCAGCGTCCTCTCACGTCAGGGTCCGGCAGTAGACAACAAAAAGCACAGGACTCTCTCTCTCTCTGACACACAAACACACACATGCTCAGATGCACACTCTATACACACATACACATATCCACACACACACACACACAATGTGCATGTGTACACACAAATGCATGCATACATTCAGCAAACATACACAAAGCACATGCGCAAATGCGGCATGGCTGTAGAATTGCTGACTTCCAGCACCCGACACACGGGTTCGATCCTGACGACGGGTGCTGTCTGTACAGGGTGTGTACGTTCTCCCCGTGACCTGGGTGAGTTTTCTCTGGGTTCTCCGGTTTCCTCCCACACTCCAATGACTTACAGGTTTGTAGGTTAATTGGCTTTGGTAAAATTGTAGATAGTCCCTAGTGTGTGTAGGATAATGTTAGTCTGGTCGGCACTGACTCGGTGGGCCGAAAAGCCTATTTCCGCACCACATCTCCAAAGTAAACTAAACTAAACATGTGTGCATCAATCATTCACACATGTACACATTGAACTTGTGCACAATCCCAGTTATTCAATCACAACAAACATATTACAGGTGAAGAGAAAGTATAATGGTTTGAACAACAACAAACTATGGGGACAAGCCCTGCTATAGTAGCACATACCCTTGAGGAGAGAATGCTTCCTTTTATAGGAGCCATCACTAACAAAACTCAGGCACCATAGCATGGTGTACTCGGTGGTCAATTTTTTCCAGCTACTTCATAGGTGGGACTTGCGTTTGCCCGCCAGTTTACTCACATTACTTAGCACAATGTTCTGCTGCAATATAGGGCCTTGTTATATTGTAAACTGATAAAGCCATCATTTTCTATGAATAAAATCAATAATTGATCTACTGCACTATATCTCCAATACTACAATTTGCACAGGAATTTGGTTCTAGACTAGCAAATTTCCCAGACTATTAAATTATGAAAAAATAATATTTAGGGACACTGTTAATCCATCTATTTTAACATGTTATTCAGTATTAGAATACATTTTTCAGTGAATTCAGTAAGATTAAAGGGAGCACAGGAACTGAACACCAATCAGTTTAAAGTGAGTGCAGAAACCGGGATTCCATATGTTTAAAAGGGAGTGTGGAAATCGGAGCTCCAGTGAGCTGGGAAGGAGCATGGGGTCAGGACTTGGTGAGCAAAGAAATTGGGGCTCCAGTGAGCAGAAAGAGCGTGTGGAAACTGAGGCCTAGTGAGTAGATGGGGAATTTGGGAACCAGAGTGCTGATGAGTGGAATAAAAGTGCAATGAAAGTGCAATAAACATCACCTAGTGACCTAGGTGCCAAGCTATTGGGATCTTCATAAGGAGGAGCAGAATTGGGCCATTCGGCCCATCACATCTACTCTGGCATTCAATCATGGCTGATCTATCTTTCCTGCTCAACCACATTCTCCTACCTTCTCCTCATAGCCCCTGACAACTCATACTAATCAAGAACATCTCTGGATAATAATGTTATGGATTATCAGAGATTTAGAGATACAGCATGGAAACAGGCCCCACAGCCCAGGGGTCCACCCAACACACTAGTTCTACTTTCTCATCCACTCCTTACATACTAGTGGGGTTATTTACGGAGGAGAAATTACCTACACACCTGCATGCCTTTGGAATGTCAGAGGAAACTGGAGCACCAGAGGAAACCCATGGAGGAAACAGGGAGACTGTGCAAACTCCAAATAAACAGCACCCATGGTCAGAATTAAACCTGGGAGTCTGCACTGTGAGGCAGCAGCTCTACCAGCTGTGCCACCACATACTATAGTACGAAATAATTTTTTACAAATCATTATTGTAATATTATAAACTAACAGTAAACTATCCAAATTAGTTTAGCTCCAGTACTTTCATATCTTATATAGGTCACAGACCCATATGATATTCTGAGTTTTATGACTCCACCTGCCAGTTTAATGATTCACTCTTCAATTATCAGGCAGAACATTGCACATGACCTAAAAAAATGGATCGAAGAAATGAGTAACACCATTTTCATAGCCAAATAATATTGGCTGATTCAATAATTCCATTCTCTTAACAATTTCCATTACAAGTTGGAAACATTATTGACCCACCCCCTAAAAGGAAGGCGGGGGGATAGATTTTGCACATACTGCTGATGATGCATTTGCTAATGAATAACAATGTAACGGTACTATTACAAAACTGGGTTTTCATTGAAAAAATTGACCCATTCATTGACCCATTTGTTTTCATTGACCCAGGTGTGAACAAAATCTTTGATGTCCAAACTTGGGTCTTCACAAATTATTAAATTTGCTCACATTATCTAGATTACCAGAGAGAGTGGAGAAAAAAAGCGCCCACAGGCAGTTAATACCGTTGAGAAGCCAAAGTGGAAACTAAGCACATAGTGAGGATGCCTTCAAGAGGAAAGGAAACTGTAGAAAAGAGGTCACTGCCCAGAGAAATCAGTCAGCTTTTGAAAGCTTGAAAATTGAGAAGAGTATGGAAAAAATTAAAGGAGACAGGATGTCCATTTTTTTTGTAGTTTCAAAGTAGATCCGGATATGAATAATGCATCACAATTGTGACAAAGTGTGGACTCAAGAAGAAGGATGATACATTTGAAGTATGTGGAACTCAAATCAAGGTTGGGGGTGTTGTAGTAATCTCGATAAAATATAAGAAAACAAAACTGATTTGGGGCGTTAAGGTTGAGTGGCTAGAGAACAATTGACTATCAGAATAACAACTGCACAGGCTTTATATTCCACTGAAGCATTATTGAACTAAAATCCATGCTTCATCCATGTTTTGATTTTATAACTGTATATGTGTTCACTTCACAAGAATTATGGAATATTTTGGGCACCATACCTGGGTCCTGGACTTTCTCACTGCCAGGCCCCAAGTGGTCAGGATGGGGGAACACACATCTAGCTCCCTCACCCTGAACATAGGATCCCCCCAGGGCTGCGTCCTTAGCCCCCTACTGTACTCCCTGTACACACATGACTGTAGGGCCAGGTTCAGCTCAAACTCCATCATCAAGTTTGCTGATGACACTGTGGTGGTGGGCCGGATCTCCAACAACGATGAGAAGGCCTACCGGGAGGAGGTGGCTGATCTGGCACTCTGGTGTCAGGACAATAGCCTCCTCTTGAATGTCACTAAAACAAAGGAGCTGATTGTGGACTTCAGAAGGGCTAAACATCCAAGGACGTACACGCCACTGGAGATAAATGGGTCTATTGTGGATAGGGTGAGCAATTTCAAATACTTGGGAGTCCGCATCTCAGAGGATCTGACGTGGGCAACGCACATTGCCGCACTGGTGGGTAAGGCTAAGCAGCGCCTTTACCACCTTAGACAACTGAGGAAATTCAGAGTGTCGCTGAGGATCCTCCATTGCTTCTACTCTGGGGCTGTAGAGAGCATCCTGTCCGGCAACATTACAGTCTGGTTTGGGAACAGCTCTGCCCAGGACAGGATGGCCCTGCAGAGAATAGTGCGTTCGGCAGAACGCACCATGGGAACTACACTCGTCCCCCTGCAGGACCTATACATCAGGAGGTGCAGATCCAGAGCAAGCAAGATCATGAGGGACCCCTGCCACCCCAGTAACGGACTGTTCCAGATGCTACGGTCAGGCAAACGCCTCCGCTGTCACGCTGTGAAAACGGAGAGGATGAGACGGAGCTTCTTCCCACAGGCCATCAGGACTGTCAACTTTGATAACCCCAGAGACTAAATTTTTGTCGACACTTTTTGTGCTATGTTTAGTAACTTATTAACTTTATTTATATGCTGTAACTGTAATTATTTTTGTGCACAACCCGCAGGCATTGCCACTTTCATTTCACTGCACATCGAGTATGTGTATGTGACAAATAAATTTGACTTGACTTGACTTATTTGCCAAATAGAGTCAGTCATTTAGCATGGTAGCAAGTACCTTGGCCCAGCTAGTCGATGCTGACCATTTAAGCTAGTTCTATTTGCCAATGTTTGGCCCAACTCCCTCTAAATCTGCTTAGTCACGTCTCTGTCCAAATATGTTTTAAATGTTGTTATTGTACCAGCCTCAACTACTTCCCTTCGCAGCTTGTTCCGTGTACCCACCATGAAGAAGTTGCCCCTTGGGTTCCTATTAAATCTTTCCCTTCTCACCTTAAACCTACGCCTTCTAGTTCTTGATTCCCCTACCCTGGGAAAAGGATTTTGTACATTCACCCTACCTATGCCCTCAACATTTTATACACCTCTATAAGATCACCTCATCAATTGCTTATGCTCCATGGAAATCAGTCCCATCCTGCCCAATGAAAAAAACCTGCCTTACTCTAACACTGCCTTACCCTTCACTCTAACAGGAACATGCATATCTTGATTTCTCACCATCATACTTTTAAAAGCATCTGACTTTCTGGATGTCCCTTTGCCCTCAAACTACCTACTCCAACCAATGTTTACAAGTTCTGTCTCATACCATCAATGTTAGCCTTGCCCCAATTTAAAACTTTAACCTGTGGACCGGCCCTGTTCTTCCACAACTATTTTAAAACTAACGGTGGTCTCTGGACCCATAAGAGTTGCCCACTAACATCTCAGTCACTTACTCTTCCCAATTTCCAAAGAGTAGTTCAAGCTTTGTCCTCTCCCTTGTAAGGCCCTCTACATATTGTCAGAGGAAAGTTTCCTGAACACACTTTACAAATTCCACCCCATATAAGCTCTTGGCATTATGGCAATCCCTGTCAACATTGGGAAAGTTAAAATCCCTTACTGTGACAACCCCATTGGTCTTACAGCTGTCTGAAATCTCCAAACATTTTTGTTCCTCTCATTCCCCCTGACTATTTATGGATCTTCTTTTTTTCCCCCCACCCAATTGGAGTATCTGAACAAGATCATCCAGTAAGCAGCTAAGAGATGAAACATATACTGTATATGGCAGGTGCGATAGGTGGCCTAAGTTGACTTAGATGATCTCATTGGTAAAGGCTCACTTAAGTGGCCACCAGCAAAGAATTAGTAATCACAGGACTACAGGCGAAGAATAGCACAAATCGATGAGGAAACATACATGCAGAAAAATTGAATGCCATGTCATTTAAAAATGAAAATTTTGATAAAATTGCAGATGCTGGAAATCTAAAATAAAAACAGAAAATGCTGGAAATACTCAGCAGATCAGGCTGCAATTGTGGGAAGAGAAAGCAAGTTAATATTTCAGGTTCAAGACATTTGTAGTCTAGCATTTTCTATAATGCTAGACGAGAAAGATCTTTTTATTGTAGTTTCTTTTTATTCGTCACCCTAATAATAGAATCTGATGATTTAATTTTGGCAAAGTAAATTTTCGTTTATTTGTAAAGAATTAAGGGTCTTTACACAATTACTTAATACCCAGCTATTGATTTCACAAGTCGGGGCCGGTTAACCTCTGAGTGCACACGAGTAGGATGTGTTAACCTCCAAATGTACAACATGTAGCTGCATATTCTTGGAACGAGTTTAGGGAAGTAAAGTCTCCCTGTTCATAAACAACAACTTTCTGATTTCTTCCACTGGGTACAACAAATTGAATAGTCCATTTCCAGAAATATAGCTGGATAGTTGTATGCTAGCTTTGCTGATTAAAGCAAAAGGATAAAGTTATTTAAAAGGATAAAGATTAGGTTAGTTTAGTTTCATTTTGTTTGGTTCAACCTAGTTTAGTATTGTTTTGGTCAGGGATACCGCTTGGAAACAGGCCCTTCGGCCCACCGAGTCTATGCCGACCATGATCACCCGCGCAATAGTTCTTTTCTACACACTTTTTACAATTTACAAAAGCCAATTGACCTATAAACTAGTGCACCATCAGAATGGGGGAGGAAACTGGAGCACAGGGAGAAAATCCATGCGGTCACAGAGAGAACGTACAAACTCTGTACAGACAGTATCCACAGTCAGGATCGAACCCGGGTCTCTGGTGCTGTAAGGCAGCAAATCTAACACTGCGCCACTGTGTCATCCTGAAGAAAAGCATAAGGCAGAAATACCTACAGATAAAAACACTTCAGATAAGAACTAATTAGGCCAGTCAGGCTTTTGCATTTTGACACAAAGCCATTCTTGCTCATCATGATCTTCATCTTTCTCTCTTCTTAGCAAACAACAGCATAATCTTATGGGAGAGCTAAACACATTCTAAATGTCTTTAGTTCTCCCACAAGATCAGGTAGTTATTTTTCAGAGATTAAGACCTCATTCTGGTCTTAGAAATCTGCCTCTCTAACTACCAATGGTGATCAGTGGACACCTATGGCTTGGAGGTATGTCTCTGTCTAACCCTTCTTCAGATCGTTCCTTAGTTGCAATTAGCAGAACAAAATAACTGATGCTATTTATTTGTTGACAGAAGCTGCATGCTCAGAAACTCAGTGTGAAGTTGCAGCACCTTATCTTGAGAGGATTGACCTAACAAGAAACGATCAACAGTTTGAGTCTGTGTTCCTTGTAGTTCAGACGAATGATAGGTGACCTTACTCAATCGTATAAGATCCGAAGGGGGCTCAATAAGGTAGATGTTGAGATGACCAGCGGGAGAGGCACAAACAGGAAGACATGGTTACAAACTAAGTGGATGCAGAAATGTCTTCCATCAGGTTGAAATTCTCTGCTTCATATGGTTTTGGAGTCCTGGTCATTAAAGATGCAAACAGATCGATATTTGCGCGATTGAGGAGTTGTTGTCAATATGGATCGGCTATGATCATACTGAATGATGGTGCAGGCTTGAGGGGTCTGGTGGCAAACTCTCATTGCAAAATATTTTTTACTTTAAGGAGTTCACCTGTGGTTTTCTGCCTGGGAAGTAAGTGCATGACATTATTCACTTGGACTGGATGAGGTTTTAATCTATGTAACCAGACCACTGTAATTTATAATAAATAAACAAGTATTTAAAATGCATTTTATCATATGGAAGTATTGAAAGGTATGTCACGCAGACTTGTTTATTTTTGTGCTATTACTGGCATTAAATACGACAGTGACTGCAAGTCATTCCACACGGTTTGTTTTTAGATAGAAATAATTTTCACTAATTAGATTATGTTTCGATATGTATGGTGAAACCAGTTTGTATACCCCATGCTAACAATTGGTGTATTCATTGCTTTGTTGGCACCCATTTACAAACTCCAACGTGCACAACTCTTTGAAAGTATTGGGAATGTAGGTGTAAGGCTGCCAGAAGGAAGTAATTATTCGATTCCAGCATTTGTTCATCAGTATAGCTTCCATGTGATTGATGATGTTATTGGACGTTCCATAAACAGGTGCTAGGAGGGCAAACAGTCGACTTGCCTTCAAGATCTACTTTTAATAGTGTTCGAAAGACTAACTCAGACCTGAATACTTCAGATACACAGCTGAGAAAATAAATAGGGTTTGAATGAATGTGCAGAAAAAAAATACAGATAAAGGAAACCTTAACTTGCACCTTCAATCATGTCTATTTGCTAATTCGTTTTCAGAATGAAGACAGTACACAGAATTATTCCTATATAATAATAATTGCAAATATGAATGCAAACCATTGTGATAGCAATCCATTTATAATCTTTGCCTCTTGAGGAATTTATATGTACAAAAGTTGATTAAATGGAAATATTGTCCATACAACAGTCATAAAACCAATCTGAATGTGTTAATAATATGCAGAGGCTACTGCAAATTGAAGTAGTCATATTGTTGAAAATTTAATAACCACATTTTTGCTCTAAACTTTTTCTTGTTGTGAATAGTTTTGGATTTGTTCCCAATTATCTTTTCGATTTTGGGACAATTCATCAATTAATAAATATGCCACCACAAGCTCATACAAGTAATGATGTTAGGAAAAACAACTGCTTACATAGACCTTACGACACATTAGGGAAAATACTGGTCATCAGGAACATTGCTGATGTTAATGAATGTTGATCTTTGTTTTTCAATCTGTAATTTTTGTTTGAACTGTACAATATTAGCTGACTTTGAAATTCCTTCCATTATGTTATTGCTTCCGAACATCCACATTTATTGGTACCGTTTTTATGATAAACTAGCAAGAGTGATTACCTGGCTAGAAATATTTCCTGCAGATATATTATAACATATTTGGGACTCAGAAGCAGATTCTTCTCCTCATCAGGCTTCTGAACAGCCCTTCCTTAAGCGAAGAAAGGAGACCAAAACGATACTCCATATTACAATGTAAAACATGCTCTAATTATTAATATAACTTTTTTATAGAAGACAATAGACAATAGACAATAGGTGCAGGAGTAGGCCATTCGGCCCTTCGAGCCAGCACCGCCATTCAATGTGATCATGGCTGATCATTCACAATCAGTACCCCGTTCCTGCCTTCTCCCCATACCCCCTGACTCCGCTATCTTTAAGAGCTCTATCTGGCTCTCTTTAGAAAGCATCCAGAGAATTGGCCTCCACTGCCTTCTGAGGCAGAGAATTCCACATGGACCATGGACTTTGCTGTATCAATTAAGCTAGTGATCAAATTTGTGCTGTGTAGCAAGCTTTTGGTTTGTAGAATTTACTTGAAAGCCGCATCCTCTCATCGTTCCATGTGTTGTATGCCTTCTTTTCAAAACACCAATGGAACTTCCAATTGTTAGAACCTATTATTTTCCTCGCTCTTGATATGCAGATAAGATAGGTTATTAATCTTAACCATCGTCTGTTAGACATGTAGTACATGGAAATGTCAGTTTGACAACAAGTATTTCTCATTGTAATATGATTATGCACAAACCGGGTTAATATTTATGAAAGCTGGGATTTTTTTTTTAAATGGGGTCAGAAGGTTTACAGACCACAGAGTTACTACATTCAGGCACCTACCTAATGCAATGCATCATCTTAAAATTCCCCCAGGTATTTATAAACACTGATAAAACTATGTAGGTGTTCTCAAAGATTGTGACGAATAAACTCTAGAATGGAATAATGGATAAAGTTAAGGTCAAATGCTTGTCACTAAATAGAAACATAATACAGCAACGGTACTTGAGATAGTCACATTAAATATAACTATAAGCATCATCCATTTAAGTATGAAATAGTTTAAATAATGATCCCTTGACTATGGTTAATTCAATCCAAAATCAAGTAGCTTTAGTAAAAAGGAACAGTGGAGATTTGCAGTGGAGTAAGGATGTCAGGAGTTATGGGGAGAAGGCAAGAAAATGGTGTTGAGAGGGAAAAATAGATCAGACTTGATTGAATTGCGGAGTAGACGATGGGCTGAATTACCTAATTCTGCTCCTACACCTATGAATTTATGAAATTCAATTCTGGAACTTCCTACCCAACAGCATTCTTGAAGTACTTTCACTGGATGGGTTGCATTCATTCAAGAATGAGGCTTAGAACTATATTTTTTTCCCTGCGCAAATGCAACAGGCCTTGTCAGTGATGCTAACTTCCCAGAAAATTAATACTTAAAAACAATTTCAATACTAAGAGGTTGGGAAATGTACACAAACATTGACAAAAATCATCCATGCTGGAAGAAAAAGATTAAGGAACCAGCAACTTTACCACTCTTCTCATGAAGCAACAGAGCAACGCCACTCAACAGTGGAGATGCAACCAGCCACACTCACTTTTGCATGGACTCTGCCCAAATATATTCCAGGAATATAAAAAAGGCAATCAACATCCACATAACAAAGACAAGAAAACAGCATGAAAGTAAATAATAAACACGTAACAGTGAAAACAATGCTATTATTACTTGGGGAAATAGTTCTAAAGTGTGATAACCACATAACCAAACAAACAACCCCATAGACATAGTGCAGTCATTTGATGGTTTGAAGTTGCCACTGGGAGAGGTTCGAGGATTAAAGCATCACATGGTTTGCAAGTGTTAAAAACATTCATCCACTGTTAGTAAATCAAAAGTGGATACTGTCAACATCAAAACCCTCACATCTATAAATTACTGTGTGTTATCATGATCTGAGTGGAAGCTTCCTTCAGTCTGAAGAAGGGTCTTAGCATGAGCTGTCACCTATCCATGTTCTCCAGAGATGCTGCTTGGCCAGCTCAGTTACTCCAGCATCTTGTGCCAGAGTCTTCCTTGATCCTGGAGCAACAAAGTTAACATAACTGATCCCCTCCAGCTAGTGGAATTCTCAGTGATGATGGAGCCATCTATTTGTTGTGTGAGATGAATAATATTTGCCATTCGCTGACTTAAGTCTGGATGCTATCCAGATCAATCCACTTCATAATATTGGGGCTTTGAACAGAACTAAACCCTCTGAAGACTACAACAGCATCTCCCTTGTCGGCAGCTTTCGTAAGAATGTTGGGATTATTGTTGAGCGAGCAGACAGCTAGAGAATTAATTCTGTCATAAACCCTCAATGATAAACTCTCACTTTTTAGGGCAGCACGGTGGCGCAGTGGTAGAGTTGTAGCCTTACAGCGTTTACAGCGCCCGTGACCCAGGTTCGATCCCGACTATGGGTGCTGTCTGTGCAGAGTTTGTATGTACTCCCCCTGACAGCATGGGTTTTCTCAGAGATCTTCGGATTCCGCCCACACTCCAGAAGTGTACAGGTATGCAGGTTAATTGACTTGGTAAATGTTTTTTTTAATTGTCCCTAGTGTGTGTAGGATAGTGTTAATATGCGGGGATTGCTGGTCGGCGCGGACCCGGTGGGCCGAAGGGCCTGTTTTCGCGCTGTATCTCTAAACTAAACGAAATAAAATAAACTAAACAATTTTCCATGGAAGATTAAATGAACTGAAATGATTCAGAAAATCAGTTACTTTAAGTAGTGCAGCAGGTTCCTACTTATATATTTCTTTCATACAATAATTTTCATCAAACTATTTGTAAAATACAATAGGAAATGTTTTATTTATTCATTTTTTCAGAATGTGGCCTTTAAGAAAGTGGTGGTGGATTCCTGCTGGAATGGTTGCAGTCCTTCGGGTGAAATTATTCCCACATTTCTGTTGAATCCTGATTCCCCTTGATTCCTGTTACCTTAGGTTTTATCATGCTCTTTGATACCACACTTGATCAAACACTATATTGGTGTCAAGGGGAGTCACTCACACTCATCTAGGGAGTTCAGCTTTTTAGTCCATGTTTGCACCACAGTTGTGTTGAGATCTGAAGCCAAGTGGTTTTAGGGAAATCCAAAATATACATCAATGAGTAGATTACCGGCAACCGAGTTCCACTTAATACTATCGTTGATGACACTTTCTCAAGTGCTATGGACAATTATGTTTCAACTAACAAATGCTCCTTCAAGAACGTATCACTTCGGAAGCAATGCGCTGGAGTATCTAATTAGATTTCCCCTCAAATATCTGGAGTGGAACTCGAACTTGACTCAGAGATGAGTGTGTTTCCTTTCACCAGCTCTCATGTTGCAGCCTGCAGAACCATTTTCGAATAAGCTACTTCTCTATGTAGGTCACAGAGGCAGCCACGCATATGGCCTTATCATCACAGGCAGAGAGAGAAAATGTAAAATGTCACTGTGTCACAGCACACCTACATATATTCAGAAATAGAAGATCATCCAAAATCATTGTCAATGAAGCCCACACTAGATAGTTAAGGCTAAATCACCTAAAAATTAGATCGCAATGTGCCCAATTTTTACACAATAAAATATTCAAATTTTATTTTATTTAAGTAAATCATTCCAGCAATCATTTCCAGATGAAAAAGTGCCAATTGCAGAATAGAAACAGTTCCTTAATTGAACATCTGTCTATGATCGTCATTGGTGTGTCTGAAGTTCAATCCAACATCAGCTTTAGTTTAGTTTGGAGATACAGCTCGGAAACAGACCCTTTGGCCCACTGAGTCCACAACGACCAGCGATCCCCACACATTAACACTACCCTACACACATTAGGGACTATTTACACTTATACCTATTAAGCAAACCCAAGCCAATTAACCTACAACCTGTACGTCTTTGGAGTGTGGGAGAAAACCGAAGATCTTGGAGAAAACCTACGCGGTCACGGGGAGAACGTACAAACTCTGTACAGACAGAACCTATGGTCGGGATTGAACCCGGGTCTCTGGCGCTGCAAGCGTTGTAAGGCAGCAACTCTACTGCTGCACCACTGTGCTACCCAGTTGTGCATTTCATGACACCATTATTCACTTAATGCTGATTACTAATGTAAATTGGCACTCACAGATTCACACTGTAACCAGTGCCGAACAGCCTCAGTGGAAATAGTTCACAACATTAATTTGTTGATTGACTGTGCTCTTCATAGCTGAAGCATAACCTTTATTTGGTAACCATTCCTCAAGCGACAAACAATAACATTGTACACTTTCCTAATTATTTGCAGTACCTGATACTAGCCTTTTGTAAAGGACACCTAGATTCATCTGCATCTTTGAGCTTTCCAGTCTTTCGCCATTTAGATATAATGCTTATTTTTATTTATCATGACAAAATGAACAATGTCACATATTCCATTTTGCTCATTTTCCCAGACCTTTGCACACTCACTTCTCATGTCTATATTCATTTCAAGTCTCCTTTTATCCTCTTCAAAACCTAAGTTACTATCGATCATACTGTCGGTGCCTTAAGTTATTCACATCTATATACTGAAACTCTTGTTTGTTTGTTTCTTTGTTCCTGAACTACAGCCAAAACGGTACACGATAGCACGACAATTTTAGGCCCACCTTACTCACCGTCGTCCCTTTGGTGCTAATGGAAGAAGTTTCATTGAAATCGGTGTTATATTTTTTAAGTTATTCACATTTTAAAGTTTAAATCTAGGGGAGGGGTGGGGGGAGGGGGGAGGGAGGGAGGGGGTGAGGGGAGGAGGAGAGGGTGCTGCACCAATGCAGGAGAGGTTTGGGCCCAATGGGTCCACTTGGTCTAGTAAGTAATAAAAAGATGTGACCTCTATGCCAATGTCGACTAACCCTAAGAAGACCCATTTACATTGGCCTACTGGTTTATGCTTGCCAGCTAATCTTCAACCCTGCACATACCTTTTATTTTCCTCAACAACCTTCAATACAGCATCTTTAAAATGTCAGCTAGAAATCCAAAGTATATTGCTTGGCTTGGCTGCCTTTCATGCTTGCACATGTTGCTTCTTCAAAGGACTCCAATAAATTGTCAAACATAATTTCCTTTTCACAAAACCATTTCGAGTTGGCCTGATTGTGTTAGGTTTTTTGATATATATTGCTATAAGATTTTCAATAAAGGCTTCCAATATATTTCCTCTGACAGATCATAAACTATAGTTTCCTTTCTTCTCCATTTTTGAATAAATTTGCTATTTTTCAATCTAATCAACATTCAATAGTTAAGAGTCAAAAGTGCATAATTGTCACATGTACTGACAAGGGAACAATTCTTACTTCAGGCATCACTACAGGTCTGTAAATGAAATACACATAGATAAGACACAATAAACAAAAACAACATACATTAAAAATGATAATATGAGTGAAAAGTCTGAATTCCTTAGCACAACGAAAAATAGTCATAGGTAATTGGTAGAAGTTCATAGTTGAGGTTAATGTTGTGTAGTATTCAGGAGCCTGATGGTGGTTGGGAAGAAATTATTCATGAACCTGATAGGTTTTTCTGACTCGTATACCTTCTTTCCGATGGTAGGACTGAAATCAGAGCATGGCCAGGGTGAGGTGGGTCTTTGATAATATTGGCTGCTTTTTTGAAGCACTGCCTCCTGTTGAACCTTTCAATAGTGGGGAGGACAGCACCAGTAATGAATCAGGCATAGGCCACCAGAGTCTGTTATCTGCTTAAGTAGACTGAAAATGCTTGAGTAGCTCAGTGGGCCAGGCGGCAATGAAAATGTGATCTTTAAATCAGGACCATTCTTCTGTAATCTCCTTCTTTCCTGGGCATTTGAGTTGCCAAACCAGACTGTGATACAACCAATATGCTCTCCACCGTACACCTGTAGAAGTTCAAAAAAGTATCCATCAATAGACCAAATCTCTTCAATCCTAAATCAGTTAGGGATATAGAATGTGTGTAGAGCAAGGGGCTGGGCACACATCCCTGAGATGCTCCTGTGCTGATAGTTATCGAGGAAGGAGCATTCTTGCCAATTTGCACTGATTATGATCTGCCGATGGGGAAGTTGAGGATCCAGTTGCATAGGGATGAGCAGAGACCCAGTTTCCTGAGTTTGACAACAAGTTTGAAGGGGATGAACACCAATCTGTAGTTGATCAACAACAGCCTGGGTTATGTGTTGTTATTGTCCAAGTGATCCAGTGCAGAATGGAGAGCCAGTGAGATCGCATCCAAAGGTGATTTAGTGTGATGGTAGCAAATTATAATGGGTCCAGGTTCTTGCTAAGGTAGAAGATGATATGTATCATCACCAACCTCTCATAGTTCTTCATCACCACGGACGTTAGTACCACTGGCTGGTGGTCATAGAGGCATGTCATTTAACTCTTCTTGGACACGACTATTATTGATGCCTTTTTAAAGCACGTGGGAACCTCAGACCTCAGTAATGAAAGTTTAAAGATGTCCGCAAAAACCTCAGCAATGAAATACACTGTGGCCCCACTACTGGAAATATAATCTATTGGCTCTATTTCACTTGATTGACAGGTAGCCCAGCATGATCTTGTGCTTTAATCTGTGTGGGTGTGTGAACATTTAGAACATGTAGCAATAAGGGCTATAGAAATATTTTGCAATGCTTGTGAATGACTTGCTGCAATAAAATAGGTGTTTGTTGTCAAACAGGCCGAGCAAGCAAAAATGCCATCATTAACTTTGTTTCAGGATTGATAGTATTGCTCCAGACTGTGACGACATTTTTGCTCAACAAGCAATGAAATCAAACTTGAAAAGCAATATCATAATTAGAGAACTTGCTTGAGTTTCAGTGGAGGAGATTATTGCACCATGCCTTACAGAAGTTTTTAGCCTCTGTTCCTTGTCTCAGTTTAGGCAAATGTGTACAAATCTCAGTAAATGATGGTGATAGCTTGGATTTTAAGTTGCCCACTTGCATTGACAAAAGCAACAGAAATGTATAGTGATGGACGGGGGGGGGGGCAGGAGGGGGGAGTGGAGGAGGGGCAGAGAGGGTAGAGGAGGGGGATGGGGAGGGTGTGGGGGGAGGAGTGGGAAAATGGTGGCATCGCAGCATTTGATAGAAGTCCCACATCAAGAAATGATAGCATTAAATTTCAATGCAGCAAAGTAAGATACTTCACAAATGGATGGGAGGAAAGAAGTGTAGGGCTGCTTCACATGTAGGGAAGAAGACCATTGATTGTAGAACAGGCCCAATAACAGAGGGATTTAATAAAACTTGTGCAGTCGCAAAAGTAGCCATGTGAAACATGATGAAAAATGTTAAAATTTTAAACAGAATATGAAAGGTTCAGTTGATTCCAGTAAACATCAGACATGAGGATGTGATGGATTATCACCTAGGTACAAACAACAGCTGTGGTTTAGTTTGGCAGAACTTGATCACAATGCAATAGAAAGAAGTCAGAACTTGGGAGAGAAAGAACAAATATTTGGAATGGACTCCCCACTAATGCCCATAATCAGCAATTCAGCAACCCTGCTGCCCTCCAGAGTAAGGTTTGTAAGGTCACACTGAAGGTTGAAGGGAAACAAAGTGAATCGTTCAGTAGAACAGGCCCAACGAGCTGAATGACCTACTTCTCTCCCTGTGACAATAAGAACGTCATGAAACTGAATGTGCCTTCATTGTACAAGTTAGTTGTTAATTGATTTTGCCGAAAATTGGCAGTTAAATGATTTCAGTAGTGAAAGTATTGCATAATAACAGAGAACAGGTGCTTCGAAGGTGCATTTGCTAGACTTTCCCACAGAGTCCAAAGAAATGATGAATGACTGCATTGTATTTTAAATTATTATGTTATCATTTTGGCAAGAAGGCAAGATCTTTTTTTTTTGCAGTGATTGCTTTTTTTTTTAAAATGTTTAATGGGAAATATCCAAAAAATGAGATATTCAGTAAAGAATGTTCAATCGTTTCAACTAATTCTGTCTTTTTATTGTAAGTAATTACTTTGCTTAATGCCACAGTGTAAGCAGGTGTAGCAGTCTGCATGTAAAGATTGTTCTTCTACACTTCTTTAATTTGCTTTATTACGTTAAAAGGCAATTAATTAAAATTAAGAGATTGTCATGAAAGATCATTGGCATGAAACAGGGATGAGGGGATAAAGTGAGGCTAGTTTAGCTTTCTAACACACTGGCAAAGGGAACACTGCCAACAAATGGAGGACTTGATCTTTCTCAGTAGAATAATTGCTAAATTCACTTTAGCACAGCCATTCAACATTAATTATTTCAGAGCTTCTTGTCTAATTAAGCATTAAAAATATCCAGCAGCACACAGCATGCTTAAAGTCAAATTGTAAAGCATTACATTTGAATGGATTTTATAAATGTTTGCATTACAAAATAGTAGAGACAAATGGATGGCAAATGAACAGGGCTGCTTCCACATTAATTGCTGTCTCACCAAAGGTCACGCTAGAGTACAACAAAACATGCAGACACTACCAGGAACAAACAGATAGAGCCGTCTGCAGAATCACCAGTGTGATCCCTATCCCAAGAGTGGTCATCCTCTCAGATCAGGAAACCCTAAACAGTGATGGGTTCATTAAAAGCCAACCAACATCTGCTGCAGAGTTACCCTTCGAGATACCAGGATGTCAGAATGCACGGCACAGGAAATGGAGTCTCTGGTGATGATTTTTTTAATCTCAACTAGTTGTCTTGTATATGATGCATTGACCTGGAATAGATACCAGAACCCAGTAAAAGCCAGAAGCCAGTAATGTTTATGACCAGAACGTCTAGCATTTTTGTGTTGCAAGTTGTATTTGATGTATTCAATTTTGCACAGAGCCTTTGCCTATCACGCAATATATGCAGCAGAAGAGGGATGATAATGACTTTGAGGAGGATGACATGCACTGTGAGGCTGCACCATTGCAGAACATGGGATTTCCATCCTTTTGTACAGGTATTCATTGGAACCGCTGAGGTAAATGGTTGGGTTTGCACCATGTGACTTACACCTCACAAGCAGCAGGAGTAGATGATGGAGATGGGTTCAGGATTGGAACACACAAGGCCGAGGATGTAAAACTCCCCGGATGTTGCACCATGCTGTCACTGAACAACTGGACACATCTAGGGCAGCAGGACACAAGCTGCTTCCCTTGCGGAAGGAGTTGAGATCTGTTTGTGACATATTGTCTAAGACTTTACCAAACACAAGTCTGCCCATGGAAAAAGTTTATATCATGGGCGGCACAGTGGAAGAGTTGCTGCTTCACAGCACCAGAGACCTGGGTTTGATCCTGTGACCATGTGGGTTTTCTCTGGGTGTTCCGGTTTCCTCCCACAATCCAAAGACGTGCAGGTTTGTGGGTTAATTGGCTTCTGTAATTTGTCCCTCGTGTGTAGTTTGTAAAACTGGGATAACGAGTGATCTTTGGTCAGGGTAGACCCTGCGGCCCGAAGGTCCTGTTTCCATGCTGTATCTCTATAAACTAAACTAAAACTAAATCATCATGGGGCATCGAAAGCAGTAATTGTGCATGTGCACTCATTGAAACCTTAAAAATCATGAAAACTCCCTTGAACAAGAGATAGATTGTGGCCCTTGGTGTTTGATTGCTCATGCTAATCTAAAAGCATGGGACCAAGGATGATGGTAACAGGGTCCATAGAAATGGGGGCTCAAATCATGGTTAATCTATCTTTCCCTCTCAACTCCATTCTCCTGCCTTCTCCCCATAACCTTTGGTACCCTTATTAGTCAAGAACCTGCTAATCTCTGCTTTAAAAATATCCAATTACTAGTTTCTAAGCATTTCTCCCCACAAGACTCAATCTTGTCTGATGTCCAGTGTCAAAATGGCTGAGGTTGCCCCCCCACCTCCTCAAGGTTTCAGATGGAAGCCATATATCTGCACTGAAACCACAAGATCTGCATCAAATAAGGGAAGTGGGAAGATGAAACTAAAGAACTATGGTGACAATTGAGAATCAGATATGTGTTTACACAATATCAGAGTGTTACGTTTCTGTTGCCTGAAAGCTTATTAAGGTTGTCACGTGACACCACTTTCTGGCCTGCTGTAATTATGTTTTTGTGAAGGGCATGTGACTGCAGCTTAACCAAGCCTTGCAGCTATTAGTAAATCTTACACAGCAATGAATGTTGCTCTTCTGTTGTCATATCCATGGCTTTAAAAATACCCACTGACTTGGCCACCACAGCCGTCTGTGGCATATTCCCTGCATATCCAAATGCCTATCCAAAAGTCTTTTTAAATGCCACTAACATTTCTGCATCAGCCAGCACCCACGGCAGTCTATTCGAGGCACTCGCCACCCACTGTATAAAAAGAAACCTGCCCTGCACATCTCCTTTAAACTGTGCCACTCTCTCACCTTAAGGCTTTGCCATCTAGCATTTTATTTTGCCATCCTTAACTTTCCACTGGAAGTTAAACATTATGGTAACATTTACATGTAGTACGTTCGTCAAATTGAGTAGGTGTGCGGCGGCAGGCAGTGGATAGGAATGTTTGGTGAACTTTTGTAACTTTGTCAGTGCCAGACTTATGCGGCAACACTTGCGTACTGCTTAAGTGAGGCCTGTTGTGCGATGTTCCCGGGTTCTATGCAAAACAAAGCATTGCACTGTACCTAGGTGCATGTGACAATAAAGTATCATTGAATCATTGCAAAGGAAATAGACGGGTTCTCAGCACAGTTCCATCCAAACACTGATTGTCATGGACGTTACCTGGTGCCATTCTCAGGAGTTAAAATCCTCTCCACTTCCTTCTTCCCAAATGCTACCCGTCCGCTGATTGTTTCCTGCAAAGGAAAATAAAACTCCACATTTTCTACATCGTGTCTAGTCTATTTTTAGAATGTGAAATGATAGCCGCCATTAAATTGAGCCTTTCATTATTGTTTATCAATGGCAACAAACGAGGGTATTTCATTAAAAAATTCCCCCTGAAAATTACAGACTGGCCTGGGAACTTCGCAAGCCATGGTTGTGCATTCCGAAGGACAACAACGCACAAAGTATACATAACTTCCTGAAACTGAGCTCTCAATAGCTCCACCTCCTTGAACACAAGAACAGTAAAGAAAATATTATCAATTGCACATTTGCTGCAATGTATTATGCTGGTTTATTTTTCTTCTGATCTTTATCTATATGTAAATTTCTTGTTAGAGTTTCTATACCTTCTCGAAGTCCAACTTCGATGGCCATTACTGCTCGGGGATGTGGTGGAGATATAGCTTACGCACGCACCGCAGTCTAAGACAGCAAAAACAAATCTTCCAGACGCTGTTTCTTGATTAATTGGACTTTATTAAAGTAGCACAAATCAAGAGAATAGTTCATAACTTATCGTTCTTATCAACTGGTTCCTCTTCAAACAACTCTGTCGTGACCGTGCGGTTGTTAGCGTGCAGTCGTTACCGTGTGGTAAAAAACAGTTTTCTCTCCATCCTCTAAACTGACCACCATTCTCTGTGGCTACGCTAGCCTCCTCAGATGCAGACACGCCCCTCTACGTATCAAATCCCACCTTCCAAAGTACTGACAGACAGAAACTAGAAATATTAAACATGGTTATAATATAATAACAGTAACTAATTTAAGCGTAAATGGCTCCTACATTTCTGATAGATCTCTTGAATAATTTCCTAGCATGTGCACACGATATAGTTTTCAGAACCTAAAATCACACTATCGGTTGGTCAATCCCCCTGCCACACCCTCATTCTTAGCTTTATTAGCCCTTACACATGTTCGATCCCTTCAGATCAATGCAGTTTTATAATTTTGGGCTTGTATATGCAAACCTGATTTTCATGACCCCACTGTGATATTCATGTTCACGGGTGCTAAACCCCTAATCTATGGCATTTAATTATCAAACCTTTCCACTGCTCTGTTCCTGTCCTAAAATGCTCTATTTAAAACAGACTTCAAACCCGCTTCTTCAATTGGGATGGTGCAGTGGCACAGAGGTAGAGTTGCTACCTTACAGTGCCATAGACCCGGGTTAGACGTAGCACAGAGGTAGAGTTGCTACCTTACAGTGCCATAGACCCGGGTTAGACGTAGCACAGAGGTAGAGTTGCTACCTTACAGTGCCATAGACCCGGGTTAGACGTAGCACAGAGGTAGAGTTGCTACCTTACAGTGCCATAGACCCGGGTTAGACGTAGCACAGAGGTAGAGTTGCTACCTTACAGTGCCATAGACCCGGGTTAGACGTAGCACAGAGGTAGAGTTGCTACCTTACAGCGCCATAGACCCGGGTTAAACGTAGCACAGAGGTAGAGTTGCTACCTTACAGCGCCATAGACCCGGGTTAGACCCTGACGAGGGGTACTTTCTTTATAGAGTTTGTATATTCTCGCTGTGACCACGTGGGTTTTCTCCAGGTGCTCCAGTTTCCTACCCCATTCCAAAGATGTGCAAGTTTGTAGCTTACTTGGCCAACGTAAATTGTCCCGTGTGTGTAGGATAAAACTCGAATATGGATGCTTGCTGGTCGGTGTGGACCAGATGGGCCAAAGAGCCTTTTTCCACACTGTATCTCTAAACTAAACTAAACTAATTTGATTGCCAAATCTTTGTGGCTCAGTCAAATGGATGTTTTCTTTCACCATTGAAAAGGCACCTAAGCTTGAAACTTTTCACTGGTAGAGCAAATGTAATTGAAAACCTGGGACTTTAAATGACTTATACAATTCTTGATTTTCGTACAATATTTGTGCATCTGGAACACTGGCACATAAAGGACATTTAAAACAGGGCCCAACTATGGAAAGTGCAAGACTGAATTCAAGACAAAATAAAAAGGGATTAGTGCACATTGGTGCTTGGTGGTCAGCATCGGCATGTGGGCTGAAGAGCTCTGATTCAAAACACTGGGATTTTCAGTAATGCACATAAGGTGGGCCAGACCAAACAAGTCCTAAGGTGGTGCTGAAAAGGACAAAAAGTGCTGGAAAAACAGTGGGTCAGGCAGCATCTCTGGAGAACATGGATAGGTAACATTTTGGATTGGGACTTCTTCAGCCTGATTATGGGATGGAGTGGGGAGCAGGAAGACACCTGGAAGAGAGGAGAGACAGGACAACGCGTGGCAGGACACGGGGGAGGTTTTTTTTTTGATAATCAGATGGTTAGAACAAAAGTCAGAGATAAAAGCAGGAGGTGTGAGAGATGGGTTGAGGAGTTGCAAATTGTGAAGGCAGAGAAAGGAATATAGAAGGGGAGGGGATGAAAGAAATCAACGCAAGTCCAGTTGGGGCACAGGAAAAGGGGTGAGGGGGAGATAGGGGAGGGGGAAGGGGAAATCCAATTTAGCACAGTATTATTTTGAGAGTTTTCCCATATTGGTTGCTGGGGAGAAGTCTGGTAACTTACATTTTTCAGCCAAAGGTTGGTGTGGTCACACTGGGAAACCTAGTCTATCTAACCAATTTGTACCAATTTGCATCACCCACTTTCTTACTTGTACACCATGCCACATGTCTTCGTGTGTAGGATAGTGCTAGTGTACAGGGTGATTGATGGTCAGTGCGGACTTGGTGGGCCATAGGGTATGTTTCCGTGCTGTATCACTGAACTAAACTAAACTAGCTGAATTCATTGTAGAATTAAAACTGTATCATTCATTCACATCTTTGGTTTATAAATCCAATAAAAGCACCAAAATGCTATTGCTCTTTACATATTTAAGGTCACAATGTACCTAAATGACCATTGGAAGATCAATGAAATTGATGAGGGTGTTGATTAATTTGAATTCAAACTTTACACAGCTACAATATTGAGTTTTATAACGATAATATGTAATGTAGATTCTCAACATTACGAACACATTAACGTATCATTGATCTTCCCTCTTTTTCTCACCTCAGACAGAGTGCTGTTGCCATTATTCTCGCCGTCGATTGCCATTCCAACTGATTGCTGGGTTTGTGCACCAGCATTCTAATGAGATATGTGACATAGATGCAATCACGCAAGTACATGGCCTTGAAATATCATGCGCACTGAATTACCTCTGATAATGTACCTCAACTGACCAATATTTCAATATAATTTACAGATTCCACACGGTTAGAGGATGGGCAGTGTGTGCAAATCCTGAAGATAGATGGGTAAAAAGAACACTGAATTATCTCAGGTATGGGCATGATCTCTGATCTGCACCCAACTCTTTGATTCACTTTGATTTTGTGCTGAAACTGTAAATGGGTCGCAGTGAATCAATAATTATGAACGTTTTTTTAAAAAGTTTAGTTTAGAGATACAGCACGGAAACATGTCCTCCGGGCCACCGAGTCCGAGCCGACCAACGATTCCCATACAATAACACTACAATTTACAATCTTTACCCTAGCCAATTAACCTACAAACCTGAACATCTTTTGATTGCGGGAGGAAATCGGAGGCACCCAGGGAAATCCCACGCGGTCACCGGGAGAATGTGAAAACCCCGGACAGACAGCACCTGTAGTCAGGATTGAACCCGAGTCTCCATAAATGTAAAATTGACTTCCCCCACTAACTCTCATCCATTAACTCCCTTACACAATAAAAATTACCCACTTATTCATTAATGAGATTAAATTAAATAATAATATTTTAACCTAAAATTTTAGAATATTATTTTACTCGTGACTAAATTTCATAGACCAAACAATTACAATTGTCACAATGACAATTTTATCAGATTGTTTCAAAGGTTTTTTTAATATATAGTCATCGAGTCATATAGCATGGAAACAGGCTCCTCAGCCCAAGTTGCTCATGCCAACCAATATGCTCCATCAACACCATTCCCACCTGCCCACATTTGGCCCATACCTCTCTACACCTTTCCTATGCATGCACCAATCCATCTTATTCTCATATAGCATATTTTTTTCAAAATTACTAGTACAATTATATTTTTAATCTTTTTGGTGATAACTTCACACCAGATTATTGAAGAAGTTAGTTTGAGGATTGTTCTTATTAACTTGCTTGTGGTTCTTTTACATGATTCTCCCATTTTACATTACTTCAAGCCAAACCAATATGGAAGGTATCACAAAATGCTGGAGTAACTCAGCAGGTCAGGCAGCATCTCAGGAAAGAAGGAATGGGTGACGTTTCGGGTCGAGACCCTTCTTCAGCCAACATCTGCAGTTATTTTCCTACACAAACCAATATGGAAGATGTGTTTAGAACCAGAGGCAATCAATACATCAGTTTTCCAGTTAAAAAAGCTCAATTGGTAAATGTTAACAGTCACATGCTCGATGACTGATGCAGGAAATGAAAAACATCATGCTTGCATGACCAGTGGACCAAGGTTGAAGTTGGAACTGAGACACATTCTCAGACCAGAGTGCAGAAGCCAACATTCTGCAACAAACCAAATGATTCTCCAAATGAACTTGTCAGCATCAAATCCATGAAATAGAAATGTCCTAATCCCACATCTATCCTTAATTTTAGTGAGGACACAATTCATATAGTTAAGTTTTTCAAAACATCATCAGTCAAACTTCTGCGTATCTTAAAAAAAAGCAGATTTATGCATTAAATAAAATACTCCTGATGAAAATGTGAAACAAGAGGGAAATGCAGGAGACTCATGAGTCAATATCTGCAGATATAACAAGGCAACAACCTGGGTGTGCAGCCATCTTCGAAATTAAAGTGTAAGAATAGGATAGGAATAATTTATCCAGAAACCATGCCATGTAGATACTGACTGAGTTTAGCTTCAAATCTGTGCTGCTTTGATGTTAGAGTTCAGATGATCAGAAATTCAATTTCCTTTATCTTTTTCCCTGCAGCAAACAATTTGAAGACATGTCCCGTGTTCAATGAAGTTATTCTCCACAGATCCACTAGTTAAGCAATTATTTTTGCATAGCATCTATGTTTTATAGTATAGTTAGTGACAATAAAGCTCCTAACACGTTCCGCTCTAACAAATGATACTGCTCAATATGGTCTCATTATTTGATTACAATTATTTATAATACAATGAAATTTGTGTTTTCTTTATATCTTTCAATGTTTCATATCTACCACATTAAAGTGCTAAATGTTATACATTTTCTGTTTCCTGTGCATTGCTTTCTAGACTCTAATACTTGTTTGCACGCCAATTACTATACAGACTTTACAGTGTGAGGTCTTAATCCAGTGAGTCTAATGTAAGGTCACCTTCTGTACATAGATATGTTTAGTTTATCTTGGCATCATGTTCGGCATAGATATCGTGGGTGGAAGGGCTTGTTTCTGTGCTATACATTTTTATGCCCTGTATGTAGGTGGACGTGCTATCAGAATACACACACATCCAGCCCATTTGCTGAAAATTATGAAAGGCTCAGATAGGAGAGATAGCCAAAACATTTTTCCCCAGGATGGAAATGTCAAAGACCAGAGAGAATAGTTTTAAGGTGATAAGGGCACATTTTAAAGATGTGTGGGGCAAGTGTTTTTTCACACATACAGTTGTGGGTGCCTGGAATGAGCTGCCAGGGTTGATGGTAGAGCCAGATAAGATAGTGGCATTTAAGAGGCTTTTAGATAGACACATGAATATACAGGGAACAGAGGGGTATGGGTCATGTGCAGGCAGAGGAGTTAACTTCAGTAAGCATCATGTTCAGCTCTGACATTGTGGGATGAAGGGCCTGTTCTTGCACTGTACTATTCTATATTCTATTGTCTCCTTTGAACAACATAGACTATTATTGTTATTATTGTTTGTGTGTATGTGTGTATGTGTGTGTGTGTGTGTGTGTGTGTGTGTGTGTGTGTGTGTGTGTGTGTGTGTGTGTGTGTGTGTGTGTGTGTGTGTGTGTGTGTGTGTGTGCGTGCGCGTATATATATAAAAGTTCAGTGGGTGAATATCTATACATACTCACAGATACATATATATCCCTGGGATGGAGGGACTGTCATATGAAGAAAGATTGGAAATACTAGGCTTCTATTCACTGGAGTTTAGAAGGATGAAAGGGGATCTTATAGAGACGTATAAAATTATAAAAGGATTAGACAAGCTAGATGCAGGAAAAATGTTCCCAATGTTGGGGGAGTCCAGAACCAGGGGAGACATTCTAAGAATAAAGGGGAGGCCATTTAAAACTGAGGTGAGAAGAAACTTTTTCACCCAGAGAGTTGTGAATTTGTGGAATTCTCTGCCACAGAAGGCAGTGGAGGCCAATTTACTGGATGAATTTAAAAGAGAATTAGATAGAGCTCAAGGGACTAGTGGAATCAAGGGATATGGGGAGAAGGCAGGCACAGGTTACTGATTGTGGATGATCAGCCATGATCACAATGAATGGCGGTGCTGGCTCGAAGGGCCAAATGGCTTATTCCTGCACCTATTTTCTATGTTTCTATGTTAGTGCTTCACTTGCAAAAGGAAGCACAAGCTAATTTTCCCAGGGGATATCAAACTGGACTTTCTTGAGGAGATCTCAAAATCCTCATTGAAGAGCCTTAAGGAGAGGAGTGTCCACAAGCAGCCAAGTATGCCCTTGAGAGGGAGGGTGGAACCTATGTATTATCAAAGGAGTTTGACGTATTATTTCAAATTAAGTGTTGCTCATAACACAAATGATATTTGGCATTCATCCTTAATGCCTCTTGGTCCGTCACCACTTTCTATCACAGGGAGTGGAAAACCAAAGCTATGTTTTTTGATGTGGCACAAGATTCACTTCCTGTCCAAAGGCCCTACATCACTTTGACAGGGTCTCAACAAAATCGAGTGTGATCAACAAACCTCCCTCACCCCCTCAATCCTGAATCGTGTTTCAAACATTATACAAACATTTATTAGTGAGAGCACCTTCACAAAACTAATCATCTCCATTCGATGTTAGCCACCATGCCACTGAAATTGTTATCTGTTCTTTATTTAGACTGGATGCCAATGCTCTCCTTCCTGGTCTCTCTTCATCCTGTAATAATTGAATCATTATGGCAGAGAAGGTGACCTGTCAGCCTCTTGAGACTATGCTGGTTCCTAGCACAACAATCCCATCAGTCCTAATCCTTCACTTTTTCCTCAGCCTTGTAAATTATTAATGCTCATACTTATCCAGTTTCTTTCAGAGGGCATTGATTCATTTGGTTTCCACCACCCCACTACATGCTGTGAATTTCAGGTCCTATGTGTTGGAAGGAACTGCACATGCTGTTTTAAACCGAAGATAGACACAAAAAGCTGGAGTAACTCAGCAGGACAGGCAGCATCTCTGGAGATAAGGAAAGGGTCTCAATCCAAAACGTCGCCCATTTCTGCACTCCAGAGATGTTGCTTGTCCCACTGAGTTACTCCAGCTTTTTGTGTCTAATTTCAGATCCTAACTATTCTCCGAGTAAACAATGCAATGATATCTGTGGAACACCGATGTCTATCATCCTCCACTGGTAAAGAATGGCAGATTGGACAACAAAGTGGCACAGCTAGAGAGCCCCAGTAAAGGGCCTGTCCCACGTAGGCGATTTTAAGGCGACTGCCAGCGACTAGGCTGTCGCTGACTTTTCGCCGGGGTGTCGCGGGCATGATCGTGAGGAGTCTTCAAAGAATCGTAGTGGATCTCGGCGCGTCGCTGAGAAATCAACCAGTATGAAATTTCTCGGCGACAGCTGGCTTGTCGCCAGGTATTGTTTCTTATTGCGGGCGCTGTCGCATGCTGTCCCCAGGTTTGCTAGGTTCTCTTAGATGCATTTAGAAGCACATAATATTAAATTAAGTAAAGTCATTTGAAGATACCATAAAATGCTTGTGCTTAACCAATTTATTTACCGTCAGGACATTTGACAGGTAGATTGGAGGCGACAGTTTGACGGTCAGGTAAGCGTGGGAATTTTTGCGATGTTTATGGCCATTGGTGATTAGATTTATGTAGGCTCCCAACCCAGATATGCAACCCAGAAACCAGATATGCATCTCCTGTACATTTTCAAAGAATGCCCACACTCCGCACAAATATCCATTTAACCACTTTTAAAATTAAATTTCTTAATACTGCTAGTAGTAAACTGGAAGTCAATCCAGTTTATGCCTTGTTACCATGAAGCTTGCTTTTCAAGTAACCCGGGCAAGATGTTATATTTCAAAACTCTCAAGTACTTACCGACTTGTCAGTGATTTCAGCGAAAATTAGGACACCTGAGAAGCATTGACAGCGTGGGAATTTCACGATGTTTCCAAAGACGGTGTAATCTCGACCTGACTCGGCATTGTCGTGGTCATTGTTGTCGGGTAAAAGAAAATTTTGGCGATCTGCTACGACTTTGACAGTCGCCGGCAGTCGCCTAAGTTGGACAGGCCCTTGACCCACATTCAATCCTGACCTCAGGTGCTGACAATGTGGAACATAAGATTCTGTGATTTTTCTCCAGGTGCTCCAATTTCCACCCATGTGTTGTGAGGTTAATTGCCCACTATAAATTGTGTCTTGTGTGGGTGAGTGGAATAATATCCAAAGAGTTATAGGATACATGGGAAGAATAAAAGGGAATTTGTGTAGGATTAGTATAGGCAGAAGCTTGATGAATGATGTGGAATTAGAACATCGAACAGGAACAGGCCATTCAGAGCCGAACATGAAGCCAAGATAGATTAACCCACTTGTCTGTACATGATCCATATCCCTTCATTCTCTGTATATCCAGGTATCTATGCAAAATCCTATTAAATGCCATTATCGTATCTGCCTCCACCACCACCCCTGGCAGCATATTCCAGGCACTCACCAACCTCTGTGTATAAAACTCTTTTAAACTTTCCCCCTTTCACCTTAAGCCTATGCCCTTTACTGTTTGTCATTTCCACCTGGGGAAGAGCATTCTAACTATCTTTTCTATCTTTTCGATATATATATATATATAGAATTTTTATATACTTCTATCAGAGCTTCCCTCAACCTCAGTGCCCCAGAGAAAATAAAACAAGTCTGCCCAACCTCACCTTGTAGCTAATACCATCTATTTCAGGCAGCTTCCTGGTAAACCTATTCTGCACCCAGTCTAAAACCTCCCCATTCTTCCTATAATGGGGCAAACCGAACTCCACGCAATTCTCTTAATGTGGATGAACCGAAGTCCTGCAAAGCTGCATCATGACTTCCTGATTCTTACAGTATACAACATGCCATAACCAATGAAGGCAACCAAACCATGTGTCTATCTTTAACATTCTATCCACTTGTGTTACCACTTTCAGGGACCCATGGTCTTGGATCCCAAGGCTCCTCTGTATATCAATGCCATTAAATGTATACTTTCTCCTTTCATTTGACCTGCCAAAGTGCAACACCAAACACTTGCTCAGATTAAACTCCATCTGCCATTTCTCTGCCCATTTCAGTAGCTGACCCGGAAGTGGCGGCGCCTAACGGCAGCGGCTCGCAAGCAATCTGTTCATCTTTTTTCCTTTTTTTTTGGTTGTGTGTCGGTGTTGGGATGGTTTTTGTGTTTTTTTTGGTTGTGTATGTGTGGGGGGTGGTGGTGTGGGCGGGGGGGGGGGGTGGGGGAAACTTTTCTCTTCCTCACGGCGCGGGGTGCGGCTCGGCTGCGGGGCCTAACATCGCCCGGTGCGGCTCGGCCGCTGGACTTTACATCGCCCGGTGCGGCTTGGCCGCTGGACTTAACAGTGCCCGGTGCAGCTCGACCACGGGACTTTACATCGCCCGGTGCGGCTCGGCTGCGGGACTTTACATCGCTGGTGCGGCTTGGCCGCTGGACTTAACAGTGCCCGGTGCAGCTCGACCACGGGACTTTTCATTGCTGGTGCGGCTCGGCTGCGGGACTTTACATCGCCCGGTGCGGCTTGGCTGCTGGACTTAACAGTGCCCGGTGCAGCACGACCACGGGACTTTACATCGCCCGGTGCGGCTCGGCTGCGGGACTTAACATCGCCCGGTGCGGCTCGGCTGCGGGACTTTACATCGCTGGTGCGGCTCGACCACGGGACTTAGCTGCGCAAGGCTTGGTCGCGGGGCCTTTCATCGCCCGGCTCGGCCGCGAGACGTTTCAGCGCCCGGTGCGATTCGGCCGGGGGGACTTCCATCCCCTTGCGGGGACTGTGCGGGTCGGTCGGGGACGAGCTGTCTGTCCGTGGGCGCGAGGAAGAGAGTGGAAGTTTTGTTGCCTCCATCACAGTGAGGGGGTGTTTGGAGTCACTGTGATGGACGTTTGTGTTGGGGCTATGTGTCTTGTGTTCTTTTTTTCTATGTAGTTTCGTTCGGTACTTCGGTACCGAACGACAAATAAAGCTCTGTTATACTGTTATACTGTTATATATCCTGCTGATATATTTTGACAGCCTCCCTCACTGTCCACAATTGCAGCAATCTTGGTGTTATCTGCAAACCTACTAACTAACCTCTCTACATTCATGTCCAAGTCATTTACATATATCGCAAGCAACAGACGTCCCAGCACAGATTCCTGCAGAGCTTCACTGGTCACTGACCTCCAGCCAATATAATACCCTTCCACCACATCCCTCTCTCTTCCATGAGTAAGTCAGCTCTAAATCCATACGACCAAGACACAAGAATCCTGTGCAACTTAATCTTCTGGATCAGCCTACCAAGGGAGATATTATCAAATGCCTTACTAAAATCCATGTGGACAACATTCACTGCCCTACCCTCTTCATCACTTTGCCACCTCCTCAAAAATTAAATCAAGTTAGTAATACACAACCTGCCGTGTACAAAGCCATGCCGACAATCGTAATTTAACCCATCCACTTCCAATTGGAATTAAATCCTATTTCAAATAATCCTCTGCAATAGCTTGCTATTAGTATTATTGCTATTACTATTAAATATATATTACTGACCTGAGACTCACCATCGTATAATTCACTGGATTTTCTCTATTTTCCTTCTTAAACAAACAAGCAACATTGGCTACTCTCTAGTCCTCTGGGACCTCACCTACGGCTAACAAAGAACCAAAAATCTTTGTCTCCTGCAATCTCCTCTCTTAAGAACCTGGGATGGATCCCAGCAGCCCTGGTGATTTATTCACCTTACTGCTCTCCAAGAATTCCAACAGCACCTCCTTCTTGATCTCAAACTGCTCTTGCATATAAGTATTCTCCACACTGACCTCACTGTACCCCTGGGCAAATAAAAATACAAAGTATCATTTAGTACCATGCCTACATCCCCTGATTACAAGCATAAATTCCTTCCTTTATCCTTGAGCAGTTCTACCTTTTCCCTGGTTCCCCTCTTGTTTCAGCCCATCAGTTTCACAATATTCCTTAAAATCTCCCTGCCTGTCCTTCCTTCGAGACTTACTGGTCTTAACCTCGACCTTCTCATTAGTCCTTCCATTTGCCGAGTTTCTGCTCTGGTTCCCACCTTCTTGCAACTCTAGAACTGTTGGGCAACATGGCCTGTTGTATGACTCTAAGACTAACTATTTGTCACACATATTTGATTTCTGCCCTTAAGATAATTTCTGGTCCATACTAAATTTTATGACCATCAATTTTGCTAACTAACCTTTTGCGTGGAAATTTATGTCCTTGTCAGCTCAAGTGATTCAATTATGAGTTATGTGTTGCCCTTTAATAAATCCCGATTGGCTCTCCTTTGGCAATTCTGATTTCTTCAAGTCCCTATCAAAGGTTTCCCTGTTTATTTTTTTAAACTTCATATAACTGAGGTTAATTTGCCTGACCTGTAGCTGCCAGGCATGTCCTCACATCCCTTTTACAGTAAAGGTAAGTCATCTGCCATTTTGCGATTCTTCTTATGGCAAACTTTCCCACAATCTCCATCCAACCTCACTCAGCTACCTAGGATGTTTTTCCTTATAGAAACAAGGAACTGCAGATGCTGGTTTACAAAAAAACAACACAATGTGCTGGAGTAACTCAACGGGTCAGACAGCATCTCTGGAGAACATGGACAGGTGACGTATTGGGGTCAGGACCTGTTTTCCTTATAGACACAAACTGCTGGAGTAACTCAGCAGGACAGGCAGCATCGCTGGAGAGAAGGAATGGGTGACATTTCGGGTCAAGACCCTTCTTCAGTCGAGACCTTCCTTCAGTCTGAAGAAGGGTCTCGACCCAAAACATCACCCATTCCTTCTCTCCAGAGACGCTGAGTTACTCCAGCATTTTGTATCTATCTTCAATTTTAACCAGCATCTGTAGTTCTTTCCTATCTGTTTTAAGCATCGCCAGCCTTTCTGATAACTTCTTTAAATCTTCTTTAAATCTGCACCTTGTCATTATTCTCCACCTCCCATTCTACCAACATTTTGGCCTCACCTGTTTCCTACGTAAATTCTGATCTATTCACTTAGTATTCGTGCTCTGCCATCCACCGCTCATCAGCTCTCCTTTTATTCCTTGATTACTATTTACATGTCTATAGAAGACTTCTACATAAGACGTATTTTATGTTGACTGTCATTCTCTTTTCGTACTCTGTTTTGTTCCTCTTTTCACTTCCCCTCGGAGTTCACTATACTTTACCCAGTTCTCAGTGGCCTTTTCTACCTAATGTGGCAGGCATTTCCTCAATAATAATTTTCTTCCTCTCTTGTGTCATGCTCGAAACTTGGCTATGTTTCCCTTATTTTTCCCTCGGGGAATGTACCTTAGTTGCTCCTGAAATATTCAGACTTTAAAAGTGTCAAGTTTTATTATACAGTTTTAAACAATGTTTGTTCCCACTCATTTTGAGTTACATTTAAAATGAGGCTGGCATGTTTGTGATATTGCATACATACAGATTATACACAACATTCAAATCAATGGGTCTCTGTGGTCTCAAATATCATATTGTCCTATGGTCAAACCCTTTACACATGAAAATCTCCTATATTTGGAGCAGCTGCTGGCAGGATGTAGGAGAGTTGTATTTTAATACAAGAATCATGGAGAAAACCTAAACACTTTGGGGTATTTTTCGAGGAGGCTTTCTTCGAGTCATAGAGTCATCAAGTGATATAGTGTGGAAACAGGCCCTTCAGCCCAACTTGCCCACACCAGGCAACATGTCCCAGCTACACTCGTCCCACCTGCCCGCATTTGGTTCATATCCCTCCAAACCTGTCCTATCCATGTATATGCAGTATTGGTGCAAAACACAACACTGAGTTCATACACCAAAAAAACATGAACTCCTGAGTGAACTAGACATTTTGTTTTTACATCCCCCTTGACACATTTAAAACATCTTCCTGCTTTACCTCAACTGTTGTCACAATGGTTAGTTTAAAGGGACATTTTACAACCTATCATTCCTTTTCCATGAGGACATTTAGCTTTAGTGCCTTTATTCATCACGGGTGCACTTTAGACTATAGTCATGATGAAATGAATCTCTGTAGGAACTTTGTTACAGCTGCTGCAATACTTTTGTTAATGCAGAACATGTTTATCAAACTGATTGCAACATGTGAATTATTAATATTTTACTTTTGAAATGACACATTTAAAATCATGCAGCATCTGATCCCAGAACTGTTTGAAATGTCCGGAGATCATGCACGGTGCTGATAATATTTGGATAGTCAGCTCCTTATGGAAAAATAAGGGGCTTTGTGGGATAAACAGTCAACCCATTTTGCGATACAATTGCAGTTGTTAAAGGGAATAGATATCACCATATCACACAGAGTGAATAGAAACAATCACTTTTGATGATAGACCTGTTGTTTTTAATTATTTTTTCATAGATTCAACACTATCAAAGGATGGGTAATATATAAATCCAAAAACCCGAGTGAAAATAAGACTTCAATTTTGTGAGAATATATTACAAATTCCACCCATCACTATGAAACTGTATATAATAGGGTAAGAGAAAAAGCTTTGACACACAGTTTCCAACAAAACAGGTTAACGTTTATTATTGTCACACATGCTGAGGTACAGTGAAAAGCTTTGTTTTGCATGCTATCCAATCAGATCAGATAATTCCAAACATAAATGCAATTTGAGTTGAGTCAAAGACCCTGTTTCCATGCAGTATGAGTCAATGACTCTGTGACAATCGAGTTCAATACAATAGGGGAGGATACAGAGTGCAGAATATAGTTCTCAACATTGTAACGCACCAGTTCCATAGACAAAGTTCGCAAAGGGGCACAGGTGAATCAGACAGAGATTCTTCGAAATTGTTCACGTCTGAACCCTGATTGTAATATATTGCATGGGACCAGGCCGGCTGTTGGAATAACCGCAAGTGGTCCCGACACTATCACACACACCACAGTCAGACGAGGATTACTTGTGCTGCTCTAGTTACAAGATCTAAACACCAACTAGGAAGCTGAAAGCAGATTTATTTTTCTCATGTTCATAGCAAATAGTATAGAAATGAGACCAGCATCTTCTGTCCACAACCCAGACAAAGGTGAAGTATTGCCCACATTAAACGCAGATTGTTGGAAACAATGGACATATGCTTTGCAAAAGCAATCACGGTGTTCAAAGCTAACAGAGTAAAGTCTCATCATTCAGGACAATAGAAGAGGTCATTTTATAGGCTGAATAAACTTGAGGAACTTCCTCAAAGGAGCATAAAGTAACAAAAAGATGTAATAATAGCCAAAGATTGGGATAAGATAATGAAAGAAACGAAAAAATTAGACAATTGGACTCGACTAAACAAAATGTGCAGAAATCCCAATTGTTTAAGAAATGTTCTGGGATTCATATACACAGAGGCTGGGAATTTCCTCCTTTTACCAGCAATGCATCATTCATAGTTTAGATAAATGCTTAACTGATAATGTAAATAAAACTAGTGATGTCATAGAAGTATAACATTCCTGAAGTGTTTTACCTTTGGTATCAGGTCTGGCCGACCAGGTTTTATTATGAACTCAAATTAGTTTGCAGATAAGTAGAATCCAATGCAGAAATGTTCATTTTATTTTAATTTACCGGTTTATGCTGTGCCCAATATAGAGTTACTTCCCAATATTATAACATTGTATTGGCTCAAAATTGTATTGACTTATTAACTTTTTTTCACACAAATTCTGTGAGCTTGAATTTTATTTCATATCTCAAAACTTTAGGTAATGTTTAGTGAATTTTGTAAGGATGACAATTGGGATTATAACATGGTGGTTGGCTGTATTGAGGAACCAAGTACGGAAAAGGCATGTTGAGTTCTTGAACTATGCAATGAGAAATGGTTAATGTGTACAGGACAGAGGCTGGAAGACATACTATGAACCCATAGAGGTGGGCTGTACAGGCTTTGCAGGACACTCATTCTGCAAAGTCTTCAACTTGGGCATTATGAGACTGGCAAAGAAGAGGGCCATTCAATCCGCAAGCGAAGCCGCAGAGAAAGCCACTTGGTGGCTTTGGATTAAGAGGGCTGATCCATGGGCAGTTGCTGCCGGGATGCAAGTCGAGGCCTGATCAACCCCGGCTGGGCCGCCTGGGCGAGGGTGTCTGATGTTATGAGACCCGAAACACCCCATGACCCCAGGTCACATCACTGAGGATGCGTCCCAGCGCATCCAGAAGATGTACCTTTCACATTGTTGCAAAAGGATCTTTAGGAAAATGTGACCGTGACATAATAGAACATCAAATTTTCTAAAGTTCTACCACACCAATTGAGTCACTTCATGCGGTTCAAACTGAAACTAGTCTTAAATCCATACTAAGGAAACTACAAAGGAAACTATTGGTCATTTACCTGTGGTTGACTGGGAAAACATATTTCCTCTTTGTCGGCAGCTTTAATCTAATGCCTTTCATATAATATAATATACTTTCATAACTAACAATGGCACTCGTTGCCTGAATGGGAATGTTGGGATATTGAAATATCTTGTTAAAATGGTCGAAGCTCATTTAGAAGTTCTTCCAAGTGAAACAGAGGTTCACAGGCGCCTCCTCTAGTCTCATCTCCTGTATCCAGTGTTCTCAATGTGGGCTCCTGACCATCGGCGAGACCAAACAAAGACAAGGCAACCGTTTCGCTGAACAATTACACTCAGTCTACAAAGGCCTATGGGATCTCCCAGTTTCGAATGATTTCAATTCCCCTTCCCATTCCCACACTGACCTTTCTGTCCTGGGCCTCCTCCGTTGCCAGAGTGAGGCCACATGCAAATTGGAGGAACAGTACCTCAAAGTATGCATGGGGAGCACACAACCCAGTGGTCCTGACCCGAAACATCACCTATCCTTTTTCCCCAGAGATGCTGTCTGACTCGCTGTGTTACTCCAGTACTTTGTGTGTATCTTTAAAATTTGACCTTGTACAATTAGTGCAATTCATTTGAATGGAATCATGTGTTTTTCTGCTTTAAACACAAAGATATTTTTTAAGGGGGTTTCATGTGGAAACCCAGAGATGCTAAGAGCAACCCCATGATGTCTGACAGTGGGCCTTCCATTATTGAATGGATCTTCAATATCTTGCTTAATCAGCTGTTTTCTCATGAGCCAGTGCAAGAATAATTTATTGACTAGGGCATCATGCTACCTTACTGAACAACACAGTAGGAGTGTTTTTCAGCAGGAAACCATACCTGGGTTATCTCTTCAGTAAAGTATTTAAATGTAAAGTCAAGTGAACAAGTAAAACACAGAAATTTAAATTAAAGTGGTATCCATATGCTCGGTAAAAGTGTGAATAAAATTACATGAAAGTAAAACCCAAAAATGTTACACAAATTTATTCGTCTGAAAGTTTAAAAAAATTTACTACTTAATTTCAGCATTAAAATACAAGCAGAGGAACATGGTGTAAAATATTCAGAATTTATCAAACAAAATTGATAGCTGAAATTACTTTTTACAAAGAACTAATTTAAATAATTTATAGTTTTAAAAATAGTTTTAATTTCACTAAAGATGTTTATGCTTTTCACTGCATTTCATTACATATGTATAGAAATTGATTTAAGTTATTTTATGGGTGACGTTTCGGGTCGAGACCCTTCTTCAGACTGATGTCAGGGGGGCGGGGCAAAGAAAGGATATAGGTGGAGACAGGAAGATAGAGGAAGAACTGGGAAGGGGGAGGGGAAGAGAGGGACAGAGGAACTATCTAAAGTTCCAACTTCAGATAGTTCCTCTGTCCCTTCTTCCCCCCCCCCCCCATCCCAGATCTCCCTCTATCTTCCTGTCTCCACCTATATCCTTCCTTTGCCCCCCCCCCCGACATCAGTCTGAAGAAGGGTCTCGACCCGAAATGTCACCCATTCCTTCTCTCCTGAGATGCTGCCTGACCTGCTGAGTTACTCCAGCATTTTGTGAATAAATACCTTCGATTTGTACCAGTATCTGCAGTTATTTTCCTACACTCAATTATTTTATTGATCAATTTTCCAATTCCTTCACCCTGCTCGCTTTATCAAAGCACTAATGAATGTTGAGGTTAGTTTTTATGCGTTCTGCTCCTCAGCAAGTGGCTGTTCTCACTGGCAATGAAATATTGTTTATTTGACAAAGGAAGTTATTGCAGCTCTCAGCTTCTTCCAACAGTAAACACTAAATAAAGATGACCAACTGGATATTTTCCTATCAATTGCCAGGCTTTGTTCTGCCCCCACCACTTTCCAGCTTTCTGCCCCCTACTACATCAGTCTGAAGAAGGGTCCTGCTCCAAAATGTCGCCTATCTAAACCTTTCACAGGTTCTGCCTGACCCGCTGAGTTACTCCAGCACTTTGTGTTTTACTGGAGGGACTTTTTAAGAAGCCCAGCAATATGAAGGAGACCAAAAGATCGTTCAAAAGTTCCTTTTGAAACCTACCATAGAATCTATATACACCATCCTATCAAGTGTGTATTCTAATGTGTAAATATTTATCATCTTCCTTCAGTCTGCCTCAGATTCCTATGCCAATCATTTAACATCTTTTCACCTATTTATCAATGTTTCGGCTATTGGAACAATTTTCATCATTTAATTCCTTCATGACTGTGAAAATCCTCTCCATATTTTCATAATATATTTCATATTTTCATATGAGACAGAGGAGGCCATTGGGCCTTTGAAGCCTACGTCAGCATTCAGCACAATCCCATCAGTAAAACTCGTATTTTCTCATGTAACGTACTCTCTGAGTGACCCATCGACTCCACCCGACTCGCATGCCTCACACCTACACCAGAAGCTACATGCAGTCATTAATTAAACCGAGCAGCATGTCAACAGGATGTGAGAGGAATCTGGAGCAACCTGGGATAATCCATTTGGGTGTGAGCACTGCACAAAGCCAGCACTCAAGGCCATCTACAGTCAAAGATGAACAATATCATGAACTAAGTACACATGAATGAAAATCACGTATTGTCATTTAGGTTGGCGTAACTCGCCTTTGGGAGCACATCTTCACTGCAACCTTACATTCCTGGAATCGTTCCAGCAGGATCCCTTCAACTTTCTTTTTCAGGTTTTTACATTCTTTCAAAAGTCTGGCACTTAGAATTTGTTGCTTCACCCCTGAGGTGAGCACTCCTGTGCTTTGTATAACGTCACTACGACTTTAACTTCAGTGCGTCGAAGTTGGACTAAATAGAGCAATACTTTTTACACTTGATAGAGGTTTTTAAAATTTTGAGAGGGACGGACAGAGTTGACGTGGGTAGGCTTTTCCCTTTGAGAGTGGGGAAGATTCCAACAAGGGGACATAGCTTCAGAATTGAGGGACAAAAGTTTAGGGGTAACATGAGGGGTAACTTCTTTACTCAGAGGGTGGTGGCTGTATGGAATGGGCTTCCGGTGTAAGTGGTGGAGGCTGGCTCGATTTTATTATTTGAGTAAATTGGATAGGTATATGGATAGGAGGGGATTAGAGGGTTATGGTCTGAGTGCAGGTAGATGAGACTAGGTCAGGGAGAGTGGTCGGCGTGGACTGGAAGGGCCGAACGGGCCTGTTTCCGTGCTGTAGTTGTTATATGGTTATATGGTTACTGTAGGAAAATAACTGCAGATGCTGGTACAAATCGAAGGTATCACAAAATGCTGGAGTAACTCAGCAGGTCAGGCAGCATCAAGGAGAGAGGGAATGGGTGACGTTTCAGGTCAAGACCCTTCTTCAGACTGAAGGGTCTCGACCCGAAACATCACCCATTCCCTCTCTCCTGGATGCTGCCTGACCTGCTGAGTTACTCCAGCATTTTGTGATATTTTTTGCACTGTACTGTTTGATTTCTGTGTGATAGCTAATACAAAGGAAAGATGTACGATATCTTCCACCAAGTCTGTGATTTGCCTCCAGGGTTTTCCCAGCATCTGGTCTGGTATCGTGCAGGGGAACCTTGGCTTGTGACACCCAAAGGTAAGTTATGCCAATCTAAATGGCTGTTGTATGATTTTCATCCATGTGCGCTTAGTTCATGGATAGCACCAGCCAGGAACATGAATGCACAGCCCTTGTGAAATCTGCTTATGCTTTAACTAAAATAGTATAGCTTGGAAGATTCCAACCCATGGAATCCAAAGCTGAGAATCAGTCTCAGATGGTCCCTTGAGTGACTTTCCTGACTTTAGTCCTGAGTTGCACATGGAGGATTAGTTGAAACAATGTATGAAGATGTGGGAGGGAGGGAGGAATAAGATGAGGGGCTTTAGGATGATTCACTGTCATGGGAAATATTTTAATATAACTATATCTGAGACAGGTTCCAAATGTAGTAGTACTTCACAGGCTAGGACCTGGACATGATTTTGCTTTTCAAAGGCGGGTCACCGTGGACCTCAGAAGTGCTGCCGAGGCCTATTCCTTCTTGAGTGACCCATGAATCCACAGACCAAGCTGCAGGGACCAAGATCAGGAAGTAGAAACAACAAACTGCAAATAGTGGTTCACACAAAACGACACAAAGTGCTGGAGTAACACATCGGGTCAGGCAGCATCTCTGGAAAACATGGATAGGTGAAATTTCAGGTCAGGACCCTTCTTCATACTGATTGTAGAGGAGGAGGTGGGGGGAAGAATGCTGGGAAGGAGGGAGGCAGGACAAAGTGTTGCAAGGAATAGGTGCCCCAGATGAGGGAGGTATTTGATAGGCAGATACTTGGAAGACAGGGCAGAGGACACCACAGACATCAGAAATACTGCAGAAGTGTGTTCCTTCATGAGTCACCCTTGAATCCACAGACCAAGCTGCAAGGACCAACATCATGAAGTTCCACTCAAGCATGTGGGAAAGAAAAATCAGTCACTTTACGGGATTTGAACCATTTTACTATTCCCCTTTTTTAAACCTGAAATGAATTACACAATGCACACAATACGCTTTGTGATTTAATTTCTAAGCTGATTTCTGATTAATTAGCTCTGATTCAAATTATTGTTTCATTTTGCTTTAAAAATGACTGCAGATAACATTTTTTTTAAATTCACTTTTTAGATTCCTCCATTTTGTGCAGTAATTTTGCAATTAATACCCAATTTGTACTACAGAGCTGGCCAAGTTTGAAAGCCTGTTCTCTTTAGATTTATACTGTGCTGTGTTACATTTTGAATCTAAATGGAAATAACATAGGAAGCAAATACTACCTGCTGCAATTGATTGTGAATAATAACAAAGGTATTAGGAAGTATATAGATTGTGAAATCAGGCCAAGATCTATTTATAAACAGCCTGGTGTAAACAGGTGAAGTAACATCGTGGAAAATCCAGAGGTCATGGGTTGCAAAAAATTCCCAATCAAAGAGTATATAAACAGTTGACAGAATCAAAAAAGCACATCAGATCACTGTTGCAACCTCAACATACTCCACAGCAAAGTTATCTTATAAACCAGTGATCAACAATGAACACTCTCAAGAGACTTCTCCCAGCAGTTATGCTCTCATTGATTGTACTGAACATTGTTGGTAATACACTATCAGGTAAGTCTTTAAAATGCCTTTTAACTAATTAGATTTTCAAGAAAGCTATTTACTTGTGCTACATGTATGATTATATTTTTCATTCTTCCAGCTGCAGCATACAGAGACTGCTGTCTCGCTTATTCAAAGAAGCGACTGCCACAAAGATTAATCTCTGGTTATGTGGAGCAAAAATCCAATGAAATATGTGAGATAGATGCAATTATGTAAGTACAAATAAACAATACATTGCTTATGAAAATAGAACAAAACTAAATAACAATTTTCAATTAATAAATCAACAATTTAAATATTTTATAGATTCTACACCATCAGAGGAAGAGCAGTGTGTGCAGATCCTGGGCACCATTGGGTGAAGAAAGCACTGCATTTTTTGAGGTAAGCAACATAATAATTGACTGATAACATTGAGAAAGCTACAGCAGTGATCTGAAACTTATAAAGTGTTGCCAATCAAGGGTGGATGAGGGTTGCATCCACAATCAAACTTCTGAATATAAATCTGAAAAATATCATTTTCTTTGCAAAGTTGCTGTAAAATGTAAACAACTACCAAGTAATATTCGATATTTAGATATTATTGACAGCACTTTTATTGATTTCTTTCATTATAATATTTGAAACTTATTGATCTCTTTGTCTTCCAGCAAAAAGCTGCGAAAAATGTCACAAGATTGAGCCGCGTCTCGAGGAAAGAAGTTGGCTGCAAGAAACTATCCTGCATAGTATCTATGCCCAGAGAATAGAAGTTTATTAAAACTTCCGTAATTTGTATCAATCATAATTGATGTGTAAACCACTTTATTTTTAGTATGTTCCACTGAACTTAATGAAGTAACTTAACTGTATATTTTTATTTAATTTTTTGCTACAACATTCTGGTTGTGAATTAAATGACAGTGATTGTAATATTATCACCTGTGTCAGTCAATCTATGCTTAATTTATTGGAAAGTGAAAGATGCCAAGGAGTATCTCAGAGTTTAAGTGGCACTGTGTTAAATGCCACCTTTGTGTATTTTTAAAAAATGGCAGCGAATGAAAAATAAAGATATTTATTTCAGATTTCTTCTTCAGTGATTTATTTTATGGGATCTTGTTTGCCTCACTAACGGAAATCTGGTCAATGGTAAACCACTTACATACAGCATTGTCAGCAGAACTGTAAACTATAGCTCATCACAAACATCTTTCCAACTTCATCAGACATGAGATGCAATAAAATAAAGAGCAGGGAGATTGTTCCCATAGTTCAGAATCCCAGGAAAGCCAACTTGAGGGATTCCAAACATTCAACGTGATGTTTCTGGTTTTGCATGCCTAACAGAATTACGACTTTTGAGATCCAGAATGGAACTTTAATAAACTTGGTAAAAGTCCTGCGACAGCTTCTCCAGGTGTCTACATTTAAACTGGTTTCTTGTTTTTCCTGGCACCTGTTCTTCATTTAAGCAAATGCTTTGACCAAAAGGAACAACAAAACTGAGTAATTAAATTGTTTATGACTCATTTGCTAAAGTTGACTTCAGTTTTCTAACTAATCTCAGAAACAGGCATATCATTATTCTCAATGCGGTAAATATTGAAATATCGTATGTTCTCCTGATTTCTGCTTGGATTGAGGTGCCTTAAGCCTTAAAGTTAAAGACCTTTCACCATCCGGCGCGGCCTGGAATGTGGCAAATTCAACAGCCTGCGCGGGTGAAGACGGCAGGGGAACAGAAAAGACATTCTGGTCTTCCATCACAGTGAGGAGGTGACTGGAGGAGACTCACTGTGATGGACGTTTCTTTTTGTTTGGTGTTGGTTTATGATTGTGTGTGTTATTGCTTATTTTTATTGCTCTTATTGTTGGACTGTGGGTAATCTTTTATTTCACTACGTATTTATGTGTATGTGACAAATAAAATTGACTATTGAAGTTCAGAGTCTTGGAGTCATTCAGCACAGAAACCTGCCTTTGGACCTATCCTGGTCATCAAGTGCCCATCTATCCTAATCCAGTTTCCCACCATTCAGGCAATAACTTTCTAATGACATGGCAGCTAAAGGACTCATTCAGATATATCTTTAATATTGTGAGAGCACCTGTCTCTACTACCCCACAGGCAGTGTATTCCAGATTTTACCCAGTCTCTCGGTAATAAAATTGTTCCCCAAGTCTCACTAAATCTCTTACCACTAACCTCTGCTCTTTGGTTATGGATACTTCTGCTGAAGGGAAATGTTATCAATATCTACCCAATCTACTCTTCTCTTTCCACTGGGTGCACTCCCATTTCTCCCACTAGCCCGCCCCCCCCTTTCTATTCTCACCAACCATCCCCTTCTACTCATATCATAGAAACATAGAAACATAGAAACATAGAAAATAGGTGCAGGAGTAGGCCATTCGGCCCTTCGATCCTACACCGCCATTCAATATGATCATGGCTGATCATCCAACTCAGTACCCTGTACCTGCCTTCTCTCCATACCCCTGATCCCTTTAGCCACAAGGGCCACATCTAACTCCCTCTTAAATATAGCCAATGAACTGGACTCAACTACCTTTTGTGGCAGAGAATTCCACAGATTCACCACTCTCTGTGTGAAAAAAACTTTCCCATCTCGGTCCTAAAAGACTTCCCCCTTATCCTTAAACTGTGACCCCTTGTTCTGGACTTCCCCAGCATCGGGAATCTTCCTGCATCTAGCCTGTCCAACCCCTTAAGAATTTTGTAAGTTTCAATAAGATCCCCCCTCAATCTTCTAAATTCCAGCCAGTACAAGCCGAGTCTATCCAGTCTTTCTTCATATGAAAGTCCTGTCATCCCAGGAATCAATCTGTTGAACCTTCTCTGTACTCCCTCTACGGCAAGAATGTCTTTCCTCAGATTAGGAGACTAAAACTGTACGCAATACTCCAGGTGTGGTCTCACCAATGCCCTGTACACTGCAGCAGAACCTCCCTGCTCCTATACTCAAATCCCCTCGCTATGAATGCCAACATACCATTCGCTTTCTTCACTGCCTGCTGCACCTGCATGCCTACTTTCAATGACTGGTGTACCATGACACCCAGGTCTCGTTGCACCTCCCGTTCTTCCCACCAAAGTGGATAACCTCACATTATACTGCATCTGCCATGCATTTGCCCACTCACCTAACCTATCCAAGTCACCTTGCAGCCTCCTAGCATCCTCCTCACAGCTAACACTGCCCCCCAGCTTCGTGTCATCCGCAAACGTGGAGATGTTGCATTCAATTCCCTCGTCCAAATCATTAATATATATTGTAAATAGCTGGGGTCCCAGCACTGAGCCTTGCGGCACCCCACTAGTCACTGCCTGCCATTCTGAAAAGGATACGTTTATTCCAACTCTTTGCTTCCTGTCTGCCAGCCAGTTCTCTATCCACATCAATACTGAACCCAATATCCCTCCCTCTGGCCTCATTATTCTCACCTGTTCTCACCTGTTCTCCTCTTATCCTACACACTTTTGCCTCATTTGCATCTCTAGCCTTTGTCAAATCATCGCCCCCCTTGCCTGTATCCACCTATTACTTGCCAGGATTTGTCTTGCCATACTCCCGCCATCCAACATGCTATTGTGCAGTGGAACCTCGGCTTGTGCAGTGACTCTTAAAGGCAAGTTACGCCAACCTGAATGGATCTTCAGTGATTTTCATTCATGCGAGTTTAGTTCATGGATGGCACCAGCCAAAAACATGAATGCACAACCCTTGTGAGGTCTGATTGGGCTTTAACAAATGTGGTACGGCTGAGAAGCTGGGAATCTGTCTCGGTTTGTCCTGGAACAGACTTTCCTGACTGTAGCCCTGAGTTAAACATGGGAAATTAGTTGGAGCAATAAAGAGCATACGTCGGATGTAGGAGGGATGGGTAGGATAAAGAGTTTGATGAATATTCACTGTAGTGGGAAGTATTTGATTTAAAAGCTATATCTCAGACAGGTTCCAAGTGGAGTTGCTCTGCACAGGCTGAGAACTGGTCAGGATGTTGCTTTTTTATGGAGGGACATCGCAGACCTCAGAAGTACTGCAGTGGCCTGTTCCTTCATGAGTGACCTTCAATCCACAGGCTGCGCTGCATGGCCCAAGATCATAAGGTTCCACTCAAGAATGCAGGAAACAAAAATCGGTGACTTCGCAGAATTTGAACGATTTTCCTTTTCCATTTTTTGAACCTGAAGAGAATTATATGACGCACACAATGTGCTTCATGTTTTAATTCCGAAGCTAAATCCTGATTAATAATCTCTGCCTCAAATTATTGTTTACAGCAGATAATTAGAAAAAAATATTCACTTTTAAGATCGATCTGTTTAGTGCAGTGCTGACCCAATTTGTTTTACAGAGCTGACCAATCTTGATTTTCAAGATGTTGAATTACTAATTTTGAATCTAAATGAAAATAACATAAGAAATAGGAGCTTCAATTACTCTTGGGCAGTGAAACATAAGTATTAAAAATCACATAGGTTGTAAAATCAGGCTGTCAAGATCTATTTATAAACACTCTGATGTAAGCAAGTAAAGTTCCAATAGAGGAAATTCCAGGCGTCACGTGTTGCATTTATCTTGTTACAAAATTTCCCAATCAAAGACAATAGACAATAGACAAAAGGTGCAGGAGTAGGCCATTCGACCCTTCGAGCCAGCACCACCATTCAATGTGATCAAGGCTGATCATTCTCAATCAGTACCCCGTTCCTGCCTTCTCCCCATACCTCCTAACTCCACTATCCCTAAGAGCTCTAACTAGCTCTCTCTTGAATGCATTCAGAGAATTGGCCTCCACTGCCTTCTCAGGCAGTGAATTCCACAGATTTACAAGTCTGACTAAAATTTTTTTTTCCTCATCTCCGTTCTAAATGGCTTAGCCTTATTCTTAAACTGTGGCCACGGGTTCTGGACTCCCCCAACATTGGGAACATGTTTCCTGCCTATAACATGTCCAACCCCTTAATAATCTTATATGTTTCGATAAGATCCCCTCTCCTCCTTCTAAATTCAAGTGTATACAAGCCTAGTCGCTCCAGTCTTTCAACATATGACAGTCCCACCATTCCGGGAATTAACCTAGTAAACCTGCATTGCACGCCCTCAATAGCAAGAATATCCTTCCCCAAATTTGGAGACCAAAACTGCACACAGTACTCCAGGTGCAGTCTCACTAGGGCCCTACACAACAGCAGAAGGAACTCTTTGCTCCTATACTAACTCCTCTTGTTATGAAGGCCAACATTCCATTGGCTTTCTTCACTGCCTGCTGTATCTGCATGCATCCTTTCAGTGACTGATGCACTAGGACACCCAGATCTCGTTGTACGTCCCCTTTTCCTAACTTGACACCATTCAGATAATAATCTGCCTTATTATTCTTACCACAAAAATGGATAACCTCACACTTATCCACTGCATCTGCCATGCATCCGCCCACCTAATAGATCTTCCTCACAGCTCACACTACCACCCAGCTTTGTATCATCTGCAAATTTGCTAATGGTACTTTTAATTCCTTCATCCAAGTCATTAATGTATATTGTAAATAGCTGCAGTCCAGCACCGAGCCTTGCGGTACCCCACTAGTCAGTGCCTGCCATTCTGAAAGGAACCCATTAATCCTCACTCTTTGCTTTCTGTCTGTCAACCAATTTCCTATCCATGTCAGTACCTTACCCCCAATACCATGTAATCTAATTTTGCCCATTAATCTCCTATGTGGGACCTTGTCGAAGGCTTTCTGAAAGTCGAGGTACACCACATCCACCGGCTCTCCCCTGTCAATTTTCCTAGTTACATCCTCAAAAAAATCCAGAAGATTAGTCAAGCATGATTTCCCCTTCGTAAATCCATGCTGACTCGGAACGATCCTGTTACTGCTATCCAAATGCTCTGCAATTTCGTCTTTTATAATTGACTCCAGCATCTTCCCCACACTGATGTCAGACTAACTGGTCTATAATTTCCCATTTTCTCTCTCCCTCCTTTCTTAAAAAGTGGGATAACATTAGCTACCCTCCAATCCACAGGAACTGATCCTGAATCTATAGAACTTTGGAAAATGATCACCAATGCATCCACAATTTCTAGAACCACCTCCTTAAGTACCCTGGGATGCAGACCATCAGGCCCTGGGGATTTATCAGCCTTCAGTCCCATCATTCTACCCAACACCATTTCCTGCCTAATGTGAATCTCTTTCAGTTTCAAGAGTACATAAACAGTTGACAGGATCCCAAAAGGACATCAGATCTCAGTTACTACCTCAGCATAGTTAACCTATAAACCAGTGATCAGCAATGAACACTCTCAAGAGATTTCTCCCAGCAGCTATGCTCTCATTGATAGTACTGAACATGTTTGGTAATTCGCCAACAGCAGGTAAGTCCCAGAGATTCTTTTTAATTCATTCCTACTAATTAGATTTGAAAATATATACTTGATTGTGCTACAAGCATGACAATATTTTTTTCACTTTTCCAGCTGCAACATTCGCAGACTGCTGTCTCGCTTATTCAAAGAAGCCACTGCCACGAAAATTGATCTGTGGTTATGTAGAACAAAAATCCAATGAAACATGTGAGATCGATGCAATTATGTAAGTAACTATCAACAATACATTACTGATGAGCATAGAACAAAAGTTATTACAATGTTCAATTAATGGATCAACAATTTAAATATTTTATAGATTCTACACCATCAGAAGCCGAGCAGTGTGTTGAGATCCTGAGCAGCATTGGGTGAAGAAAGCACTGAATCTTTTGAGGTAAGACTAAGCAACATAATAATTGACTGATAACATTGAGAAAGCTACATCAGTGATCTGAAATTTATGAAGTGTTGCCAACATTTGGGGGGCATGGTGTTGCAGCAGTAGAGTTGCTGCCTTACAGCGCCAGAGACCCGGGTTCGATCCTGACCATGGGTGCTATCTGTGCAGAGTTTGTCCTTTCTCCCCATAAGCTGCGTAGGGTTTCTCCGGATGCTCCGGTTTCCTCCCACACTCCAAAGGCATGCAGGTTTGTAGGTAATTGGCTTGGTAAAAAATGTAAATTGTCCCATGTGTGTGTAGGATAGTATTAGTGTGCGGGGATCGTTGGTCGGCGTGGACTCGGTGGGCCGCAGGGCCTGTTTCCGTGCTGTATCTTCAAACAAAACTAAACTAAACTAAACAATCAAGAGTAGATGAGGGTCGCATCCACAATCAAACTTCTGAATGTAAATCTCAAAAATATTATTTTTGCTAAGTTGCTGTAAAATTCAAACGACTCCTCAGTAATATTTGATATTTAGAAGGAATTATTGACAGGACGTTTTCATTGATTTGTTCTTGTTATAATATTTGATTATTTGAAACTTGGATCCAGAGCAAGCAAGATCATGAGGGACCCCTGCCACCCCAGTAACGGACTGTTCCAGATGCTACGATCAGGCAAACGCCTCCGCTGTCACGCTGTGAAAACGGAGAGGATGAGACGGAGCTTCTTCCCACAGGCCATCAGGACTGTCAACTTTTATAACCCCAGAGACTAAATTTTTGTCGACACTTTTTGTGCTATGTTTAGTAACTTATTAACTTTATTTATATGCTGTAACTGTAATTCTTTTTGTGCACAACCCGCAGGCATTGCCACTTTCATTTCACTGCACATCGAGTATGTGTATGTGACAAATAAATTTGACTCGACTTGACTTGACTTATGGATCTCTCTCTGTCTTCCAGCAAAAAGCTGAAAAAAGTGTCACAAGATTGAGCCGCGTCTCAAGGAAAGAAGTTGTCTGCATTTAGCTAGATTTATTTCACGAAACCTTCCTGCAGAGTATCTATGCTCAGACAATAGAAGTTTGTTAAATCTTCCATAATTTGTATCACTCACAATTGATGTGTAAGCCATTTTATTTTTAGTATGTTCTACTGAACTTAATGAAGTAACTTAACTGTATATTCTTATTTATTTTTTGCTACTACATACTGGTTGTGAATTAAATGATGGTGATTGTAATATAATCACCTGTATGTGTGTCAGTCAATCTATGCTTGATTTATTGGAAAGTGAAAGATAGAGTGGAATATCTCTGGGTTTAAATATCACCGTGTTGATTGCCACCACTGTTTATACTCAATGTCAGAGAATAAAAAATAACGATAATTATTTCAGTTTTGTTCATCAGTAATTTATTTTATGAGATTTTGTTTGCCTCACTAACAGAAACCTAAACAATGATAAAACACTTACAGCATTGTCACAAGACCTCAACACACACACCTTTCCAAGTTCATCAGTCATGAGATCAGTCATTATGCCAACCTAAATGGATCTTCCGTGATTTTCATTCATGTGGTTCATTCATAGATGGCACCAGCCAGAAAGATGAATGCACAGCCCTTGCGAGGTCTGATTAGGCTTTAACAAATGGGGGTTCAGCTGAGATTTTGTCTCAGATAGTCCTGGAAGTGACTTTCCAGACTGTAGCTCTGAGTTGCACATGGGAGATTAGTTGAAGCAATGAAGAGTGTATGTGAAATGTGGGAGGGATGGGTAAGATGAGGAGCTAAAGGAAGATTCACAGCAGTGGGAAGTGCTTGATTGTAACTATTTCTGAGACATTTACAAGTGTAGTACAACTCAACAGGCTGAGACCTGGTCAGGATGTTGCTTTGTTTATGGAGGGGAATCTACAGACCTTAGAATTACTGCAGAGGTCTGTGTTCCTTCATGAGTGACCTTCAATCCACAGACCACACTACAAGGACCAAGATCATGAAGTAGAAACAACCAACTACAGATGCTGGTTTACACATAAGGACAAAGTGCTCAGCAGGTCAACCAGCATCCCTTGAGAACATGGATAGGTGAGGTTTCTAATGTAACACCACTTTTTAAGAAAGGATGGAGAGCGAAAACAGGGAATTATAGACCAGTTAGCCTGACATCGGTAGTGGGGAAGATGCTTGAGTTAATTATTAAAGATGCATTTGGAAGGCAGTGACAGGATTAGTCAAAGTCAGCATGGATTTGTGAAGGGGAAATCATGCTTGACTGATCTTCTGGAATTTTTTGTGGATGTAACAAGTAGAATGGATAAGGGAGAGACAGTGGATGTGGTGTATCTGGATTTTCAAAAAGCCTTTGACAAGTTGCCACACAAGAGATTAGTGTGCAAAATTAGAGCACATGGTATTGGGGATAGGGTATTGACATGGATAGAGAACTGGTTGGTACAAAGAGTAAGAATTAACTGGTCCTTTTTAGAATGGCAGGCAATAACTAGTGGGTGCCACAAGGCTCGGTGCTGGGACCCCAGTTATTTACAATATATATTAACGATTTAGACGAAGGAATTAAATGTAACATCTCCAAGCTTGCGGATGCCACAAAGCTGGGTGACAGTGTGAGCTGCGAGGAGGATGCAATGAGGATGCATGGTGATTTGGATAGGTTGGGTTAGGGGGCAGATGGATAGTAGATGCAGTATAATGTAGAGAAATGTGAGGTTATCCACTTTGGCGGCAAGAACAAGAAGGCAGATTATTATCTGAATGGTGTCAGATTAGGAAAAAGGGGGGGTGCAACAAGACCTGGCTGTCCTTTCACATCAGTCACTGAAAGTAAGTGTGCAGGTACAGTAGGCAGTGAGAAAGCAAATGGCATGTTGACCTTCATAGCGAGAGGATTTGAGTATAGGAGCAAGGAGGTCCTACTGCAGTTGTACAAGGCCCTGGTGAGACCGCACCCGGAGTATTGTGTGTAGTTTTGGTCTCCTAATTTGAGGAAGGACATTCTTGCTATTGAGGGAGTGCAGCATAGGTTCACCAGGTTAATTCCCAGGATGGCAGGACTGACATATGATGAAAGAATGGATCAACTGGGCTTATATTCACTGGAATTTAAAAGGATGAGAGAGGATCTTATATAAAATTCTTAAGGGATTGGAAAGGATAGATGCAGGCAACATGTTCCCGATGTTGGGAGAGTTCAGAACCAGGGGTCACAGTTTAGGAATAAGGGGTAGGCCATTTAGGACTGAGATGAGGAAAAACATTTTGCACGCAGTTGTGAATCCGAAGAATTCTCTGCCACAGAAGGCAGTGGAGGCAAATTAACTGGATGTATACAAGTGAGAGTTAGATTTCACTCTTAGGGCTAACAGAATCAAGGGATTATGTGGAAAAAGCAGGAACAGAGTACTGACTCTGCACGATGAGCCATGATCATATTGAATGGCGGTGCGTACAGGCTCGAAAGGCCGAATGGCCTATGCCTGCACCTACTTTCTATGCTTCTATGTTTCTGGTTGGGATCGTTTTTCAGACTGATTGTGACAGAGAAGAAAGCTGGGAAAGAGGAGAGGCAAGACAACAGGTGGCAGGTCGTAGAAGGACATGGGTGAGGGAGTTATTTAGAAACACCCTGATGTCATCAGGTAAACTGACGTAGAAGAAAACACAAAGAGGTCATGGGAGGCATTTCCTCGTTTCAAAAAACTTCCCAATCAAAGAGTATATAAACAGTTGACAGAATCCCCAAAGCACATCAGATCTCAGTTACTACCTCAACATACTCCACAGCTAAGTTATCTTATAAACCAGTGATCAACAATGAACACTCTCAAGAGACTTCTCCCAGCAGTTATGCTCTCATTGATTGTACTGAACATTGTTGGTAATACACTATCAGGTAAGTCTTTAAAATGCCTTTTAACTAATTAGATTTTCAAGAAAGCTATTTACTTGTGCTACATGTATGACTATATTTTTCATTCTTCCAGCTGCAGCATACAGAGACTGCTGTCTCGCTTATTCAAAGAAGCGACTGCCACAAAAATTGATTTCTGGTTATGTGGAGCAAAAATCCAATGAAATATGTGAGATAGATGCAATTATGTAAGTACAAATAAACAATACATTGCTTATGAAAATAGAACAAAACTTATTACAATTTTCAATTAATAGATCAACAACTTAAATATTTTATAGATTCTACACCATCAGAGGAAGAGCAGTGTGTGCAGATCCTGCGCACCATTGGGTGAAGAAAGCACTGCATTTTTTGAGGTAAGCAACATAATAATTGACTGATAACATTGAGAAAGCTACAGCAGTGATCTGAAACTTATAAAGTGTTGCCAATCAAGGGTGGATGAGGGTTGCATCCACAATCAAACTTCTGAATATAAATCTGAAAAATATCATTTTCTTTGCAAAGTTGCTGTAAAATGTAAACAACTACCCAGTAATATTTGATATTTAGATATTATTGACAGCACTTTTATTGATTTCTTTCATTATAATATTTGAAACTTATTGATCTCTTTGTCTTCCAGCAAAAAGCTGAGAAAAATGTCACAAGATTGAGCCGCGTCTCGAGGAAAGAAGTTGGCTGCAAGAAACTATCCTGCATAGTATCTATGCCCAGAGAATAGAAGTTTATTAAAACTTCCGTAATTTGTATCAATCATAATTGATGTGTAAGCCACTTTATTTTTAATATGTTCCACTGAACTTAATGAAGTAACTTAACTGTATATTTTTATTTAATTTTTTGCTACAACATTCTGGTTGTGAATTAAATGACAGTGATTGTAATATTATCACCTGTGTCAGTCAATCTATGCTTAATTTATTGGAAAGTGAAAGATGCCAAGGAGTATCTCAGAGTTTAAGTGGCAGTGTTAAATGCCTCCTTTGTGTATTTTTAAAAAATGGCAGCGAATGAAAAATAAAGATATTTATTTCAGATTTCTTCTTCAGTAATTTATTTTATGGGATCTTGTTTGCCTCACTAACGGAAACCTGGTCAATGGTAAACCACTTACATACAGCATTGTCAGCAGAACTGTAAACTATAGCTCATCACAAACATCTTTCCAACTTCATCAGACATGAGATGCAATAAAATAAAGAGCAGGGAGATTGTTCCCATAGTTCAGAATCCCAGGAAAGCCAACTTGTGGGATTCCAAACATTCAACGTGAGGTTTCTGGTTTTGCATGCCTAACAGAATTACGACTTTTGAGATCCTGAATGGAACTTAAATCAACTTGGTAAAAGTCCTGCAACAGCTCCTCCAGGTGTCTACATTTAAACTGGTTTCTTGTTTTTCCCTGGCACCTGTTCTTCATTTAAGCAAATGCTTTGACCAAAAGGAACAACGAAACTGAGTAATTAAATTATTTATAACTCATTTGCTAAAGTTGACCAGTTTTCTAACTAATCTCAGAAACAGGCATATCATTATTCTCAATGCGGTAAATATTGAAATATCGTATGTTCTGCTGATTTCTGCTTGGATTGAGGTGCCTTAAGCCTTAAAGTTAAAGACCTATCACCGTCCGGCATGGCCTGGAACGTGGCAACTTCAACAGCCTGACCGCGGGAGAAGACGGCAGGGGAACAGAAAATACATTCTGGCCTTCTATCACAGTGAGGAGGTGACTGGAGGAGACTCACTGTGATGGATGCTTCTTTTTGATAAGATCCCCTCTCCTCCTTCTAAATTCAATTGTATACAAGCCTAGCCGCTCCAGTCTTTCAACATATGACAGTCCCACCATTCCGGGAATTAACCTAGTAAACCTGCATTGCACGCCCTCAATAGCAAGAATATCCTTCCCCAAATTTGGAGACCAAAACTGCACACAGTACTCCAGGTGCAGTCTCACTAGGGCCCTACACAACAGCAGAAGGAACTCTTTGCTCCTATACTCAACTCCTCTTGTTATGAAGGCCAACATTCCATTGGCTTTCTTCACTGCCTGCTGTATCTGCATGCATCCTTTCAGTGACTGATGCACTAGGACACCCAGATCTCGTTGTAGGTCCCCTTTTCCTAACTTGACACCATTCAGATAATAATCTGCCTTATTATTCTTACCACAAAAGTGGATAACCTCACACTTATCCACTGCATCTGCCATGCATCCGCCCACCTAATAGATCTTCCTCACAGCTCACACTACCACCCAGCTTTGTATCATCTGCAAATTTGCTAATGGTACTTTTAATTCCTTCATCCAAGTCATTAATGTATATTGTAAATAGCTGCAGTCCAGCACCGAGCCTTGCGGTACCCCACTAGTCACTGCCTACCATTCTGAAAGGGACCCATTTATCCTCACTCTTTGCTTTCTGTCTGTCAACCAATTTCCTATCCATGTCAGTACCTTACCCCCAATACCATGTAATCTAATTTTGCCCATTAATCTCCTATGTGGGACCTTGTCGAAGGCTTTCTGAAAGTCGAGGTACACCACATCCACCGGCTCTCCCCTGTCAATTTTCCTAGTTACATCCTCAAAAAAATCCAGAAGATTAGTCAAGCATGATTTACCCTTCGTAAATCCATGCTGACTCGGAACGATCCTGTTACTGCTATCCAAATGCTCTGCAATTTCGTCTTTTATAATTGACTCCAGCATCTTCCCCACACTGATGTCAGACTAACTGGTCTATTATTTCCCATTTACTCTCTCCCTCCTTTCTTAAAAAGTGGGATAACATTAGCTACCCTCCAATCCACAGGAACTGATCCTGAATCTATAGAACTTTGGAAAATGATCACCAATGCGTCCACAATTTCCAGAACCACCTCCTTAAGTACCCTGGGATGCAGACCATCAGGCCCTGGGGATTTATCAGCCTTCAGTCCCATCATTCTACCCAACACCATTTCCTGCCTAATGTGAATCTCTTTCAGTTTCAAGAGTATATAAACAGTTGGCAGAATCCCAAAAGGACATCAGATCTCAGTTACTACCTCAGCATAGTTAACCTATAAACCAGTGATCAGCAATGAACCACTCTCAAGAGATTTCTCCCAGCAGCTATGCTCTCATTGATAGTACTGAACATGTTTGGTAATTCGCCAACAGCAGGTAAGTCCCAGAGATTCTTTTTAATTCATTCCTATTAATAAGATTTGAAATATATACTTGATTGTGCTACAAGCATGACAATATTTTTTTCACTTTTCCAGCTGCAACATTCGCAGACTGCTGTCTCGCTTATTCAAAGAAGCCACTGCCACGAAAATTGATCTCTGGTTATGTAGAACAAAAATCCAATGAAACATGTGAGATCGATGCAATTATGTAAGTAACTATCAACAATACATTACTGATGAGCATAGAACAAAAGTTATTACAATGTTCAATTAATGGATCAACAATTTAAATATTTTATAGATTCTACACCATCAGAGGCCGAGCAGTGTGTTGAGATCCTGAGCAGCATTGGGTGAAGAAAGCACTGAATCTTTTGAGGTAAGACTAAGCAACATAATAATTGACTGATAACATTGAGAAAGCTACATCAGTGATCTGAAATTTATGAAGTGTTGCCAACATTTGGGGGGCATGGTGTTGCAGCAGTAGAGTTGCTGCCTTACAGCGCCAGAGACCCGGGTTCGATCCTGACCATGGGTGCTATCTGTGCGGAGTTTGTCCTTTCTCCCCATGACCTGCGTAGGGTTTCTCCGGATGCTCCGGTTTCCTCCCACACTCCAAAGGCATGCAGGTTTGTAGGTAATTGGCTTGGTAAAAAATGTAAATTGTCCCTAGTGTGTGTAGGATAGTATTAGTGTGCGGGGATCATTGGTCGGCGTGGACTCGGTGGGCCGCAGGGCCTGTTTCCGTGCTGTATCTTCAAACAAAACGAAACTAAACTAAACAATCAAGAGTAGATGAGGGTCGCATCCACAATCAAACTTCTGAATGTAAATCTCAAAAATATTATTTTTGCTAAGTTGCTGTAAAATTCAAACGACTCCTCAGTAATATTTGATATTTAGAAGGAATTATTAACTGTAGGATTATAACATGGTGGTTGGCGTATTGAGGAACCAAGTACGGAAAAGGCATGTTGAGTTCTTGAACTATGCAATGAGAAATGGTTAATGTGTACAGGACGGAGGCTGGAAGACATACTATGAACCCATAGAGGTGGGCTGTACAGGCTTTGCAGGACACTCATTCTGCAAAGTCTTCAACTTGGGCATTATGAGGCTGGCAAAGAAGAGGGCCATTCAATCCGCAAGCGAAGCCGCAGAGAAAGCCACTTGGTGGCTTTGGATTAAGAGGGCTGATCCATGGGCAGTTGCTGCTGGGACGCAAGTCGGGGCCTGATCAACCCCGGCTGGGCCGCCTGGGCGAGGGTGTCTGATGTTGTGAGACCCGAAACACCCCATGACCCCAGGTCACATCACTGAGGATGCGTCCCAGCGCATCCAGAAGATGTATCTTTCACATTGTTGCAAAAGGATCTTTAGGAAAATGTGACCGTGACATAATAGAACATCAAATTTTCTAAAGTTCTACCACACCAATTGAGTCACTTCATGCGGATCAAACTGAAACTAGTCTTAAATCCATACTAAGGAAACTACAAAGGAAACTATTGGTCATTTACCTGTGGTTCACTGGGAAAACATATTTCCTCTTTGTCGGCAGCTTTAATCTAATGCCTTTCATATAATATAATATACTTTCATAACTAACAATGGCACTCGTTGCCTGAATGGGAATGTTGGGATATTGAAATATCTTGTTAAAATGGTCGAAGCTCATTTAGAAGTTCTTCCAAGTGAAACAGAGGTTCACAGGCGCCTCCTCTAGTCTCATCTCCTGTATCCAGTGTTCTCAATGTGGGCTCCTGACCATCGGCGAGACCAAACAAAGACAAGGCAACCGTTTCGCTGAACAATTACACTCAGTCTACAAAGGCCTATGGGATCTCCCAGTTTCGAATGATTTCAATTCCCCTTCCCATTCCCACACTGAGCTTTCTGTCCTGGGCCTCCTCCGTTGCCAGAGTGAGGCCACATGCAAATTGGAGGAACAGTACCTCAAAGTATGCATGGGGAGCACACAACCCAGTGGTCCTGACCCGAAACATCACCTATCCTTTTTTCCCAGAGATGCTGTCTGACTCGCTGTGTTACTCCAGTACTTTGTGTGTATCTTTAAAATTTGACCTTGTACAATTAGTGCAATTCATTTGAATGGAATCATGTGTTTTTCTGCTTTAAACACAAAGATATTTTTTAAGGGGGTTTCATGTGGAAACCCAGAGATGCTAAGAGCAACCCCATGATGTCTGACAGTGGGCCTTCCATTATTGAATGGATCTTCAATATCTTGCTTAATCAGCTGTTTTCTCATGAGCCAGAGTGCAAGAATAATTTATTGACTAGGGCATCATGCTACCTTACTGAACAACACAGTAGGAGTGTTTTTCAGCAGGAAACCATACCTGGGTTATCACTTCAGTAAAGTATTTAAATGTAAAGTCAAGTGAACAAGTAAAACACAGAAATTTAAATTAAAGTGGTATCCATATGCTCGGTAAAAGTGTGAATAAAATTACATGAAAGTAAAACCCAAAAATGTTACACAAATTTATTCGTCTGAAAGTTTAAAAAAATTTACTACTTAATTTCAGCATTAAAATACAAGCAGAGGAACATGGTGTAAAATATTCAGAATTTATCAAACAAAATTGATAGCTGAAATTACTTTTTACAAAGAACCAATTTAAATAATTTATAGTTTTAAAAATAGTTTTAATTTCACTAAAGATGTTTATGCTTTTCACTGCATTTCATTACATATGTATAGAAATTGATTTAAGTTATTTTATGGGTGACGTTTCGGGTCGAGACCCTTCTTCAGACTGATGTCAGGGGGGCGGGGCAAAGAAAGGATATAGGTGGAGACAGGAAGATAGAGGAAGAACTGGGAAGGGGGAGGGGAAGAGAGGGACAGAGGAACTATCTAAAGTTGGAGAAGTCAATGTTGACTTCTACAACTTCAGATAGTTCCTCTGTCCCTTCCCCCCCCCCCCCCCCCATCCCAGTTCACCCTCTATCTTCCTGTCTCCACCTATATCCTTCCTTTGCCCCCCCTAACATCAGTCTGAAGAAGGGTCTCGACCCGAAATGTCACCCATTCCTTCTCTCCTGAGATGCTGCCTGACCTGCTGAGTTACTCCAGCATTTTGTGAATAAATACCTTCGATTTGTACCAGTATCTGCAGTTATTTTCCTACACTCAATTATTTTATTGATCAATTTTCCAATTCCTTCACCCTGCTCGCTTTATCAAAGCATTAATGAATGTTGAGGTTAGTTTTTATGCATTCTGCTCCTCAGCAAGTGGCTGTTCTCACTGGCAATGAAATATTGTTTATTTGACAAAGGAAGTTATTGCAGCTCTCAGCTTCTTCCAACAGAAACACTAAATAAAGATGACCAACTGGATATTTTCCTATCAATTGCCAGGCTTTTTTCTGCCCCCACCACTTTCCAGCTTTCTGCCCCCTACTACATCAGTCTGAAGAAGGGTCCTGCTCCAAAATGTCGCCTATCCAAACCTTTCACAGGTTCTGCCTGACCCGCTGAGTTACTCCAGCACTTTGTGTTTTACTGGAGTGACTTTTTAAGAAGCCCAGCAATATGAAGGAGACCAAAAGATCGTTCAAAAGTTCCTTTTGAAACCTACCATAGAATCTATATACACCATCCTATCAAGTGTGTATTCTAATGTGTAAATATTTATCATCTTCCTTCAGTCTGCCTCAGATTCCTATGCCAATCATTTAACATATTTTCACCTATTTATCAATGTTTCAGCTATTGGAACAATTTTCACCATTTAATTCCTTCATGACTGTGAAAATCCTCTCCATATTTTCATAATATATTTCATATTTTCGTATGAGACGGAGGAGGCCATTGGGCCTTTGAAGCTTACGTCAGCATTCAGCACAATCCCATCAGTAAAACTCGTATTTTCTCATGTAACGTACTCTCTCTGAGCGACCCATCGACTCCACCCGACTCGCATGCCTCACACCTACACCAGAAGCTACATGCAGTCATTAATTAAACCGAGCAGCATGTCAACAGGATGTGAGAGGAATCTGGAGCAACCTGGGATAATCCATATGGGTGTGAGCACTGCACAAAGCCAGCACTCAAGGCCATCTGCAGTCAAAGATGAACAATATCATGAACTAAGTACACATGAATGAAAATCACGTATTGTAATTTAGGTTGGCGTAACTCGCCTTTGGGAGCACATCTTCACTGCAACCTTACATTCCTGGAATCATTCCAGCAGGATCCCTTCAACATTCTTTTTCAGGTTTTTGCATTCTTTCAAAAGTCTGGCACTTAGAATTTGTTGCTTCACCCCTGAGGTGAGCACTCCTGTGCTTTGTATAACGTCACTACGACTTTAACTTCAGTGCGTCGAAGTTGGATTAAATAGAGCAATACTTTTTGCACTGTAGGAAAATAACTGCAGATGCTGGTACAAATCGAAGGTATCACAAAATGCTGGAGTAACTCAGCAGGTCAGGCAACATCTAGGAGAGAGGGAATGGGTGACGTTTCAGGTCAAAACCCTTCTTCAGACTGAAGGGTCTCGACCCGAAACGTCACCCATTCCCTCTCTCTTGGATGCTGCCTGACCTGCTGAGTTACTCCAGCATTTTGTGATATTTTTTGCACTGTACTGTTTGATTTCTGTGTGATAGCTAATACAAAGGAAAGATGTACGATATCTTCCACCAAGTCTGTGATTTGCCTCCAGGGTTTTCCCAGCATCTGGTCTGGTATCGTGCAGGGGAACCTTGGCTTGTGGCACCCAAAGGTAAGTTATGCCAATCTAAATGGCTGTTGTATGATTTTCATTCATGTGCGCTTATTTCATGGATAGCACCAGCCAGGAACATGAATGCATCTGCTTATGCTTTAACTAAAATAGTACAGCTTGGAAGATTCCAACCCATGGAATCCAAAGCTGAGAATCAGTCTCAGATGGTCCCTTGAGTGACTTTCCTGACTTTAGTCCTGAGTTGCACATGGAGGATTAGTTGAAACAATGTATGAAGATGTGGGAGGGAGGGAGGGATAAGATGCGGGGCTTTAGGATGATTCACTGTCATGGGAAATATTTTAATATAACTATATCTGAGACAGGTTCCAAATGTAGTAGTACTTCACAGGCTAGGACCTGGACATGATTTTGCTTTTCAAAGGCGGGTCACCGTGGACCTCAGAAGTGCTGCCGAGGCCTATTCCTTCTTGAGTGACCCATGAATCCACAGACCAAGCTGCAGGGACCAAGATCAGGAAGTAGAAACAACAAACTGCAAATAGTGGTTCACACAAAACGACACAAAGTGCTGGAGTAACACATCGGGTCAGGCAGCATCTCTGGAAAACATGGATAGGTGTAATTTCAGGTCAGGACCCTTCTTCAGACTGATTGTAGAGGAGGAGGTGGGGGGAAGAATGCTGGGAAGGAGGGAGGCAGGACAAAGTGTTGCAAAGAATAGGTGCCCCAGATGAGGGAGGTATTTGATAGGCAGATACTTGGAAGACAGGGCAGAGGACACCACAGACATCAGAAGTACTGCAGAAGTGTGTTCCTTCATGAGTCACCCTTGAATCCACAGACCAAGCTGCAAGGACCAACATCATGAAGTTCCACTCAAGCATGTGGGAAAGAAAAATCAGTCACTTTGCGGGATTTGAACCATTTTACTATTCCCCTTTTTTAAACCTGAAATGAGTTACACAATGCACACAATATGCTTTGTGATTTAATTTCTAAGCTGATTTCTGATTAATTAGCTCTGATTCAAATTATTGTTTCATTTTGCTTTAAAAATGACTGCAGATAACATTTTTTTTTAATTCACTTTTTAGATTCCTCCATTTTGTGCAGTAATTTTGCAATTAATACCCAATTTGTACTACAGAGCTGGCCAAGTTTGAAAGCCTGTTCTCTTTAGATTTATACTGTGCTGTGTTACATTTTGAATCTAAATGGAAATAACATAGGAAGCAAATACTACCTGCTGCAATTGATTGTGAATAATAACAAAGGTATTAGGAAGTATATAGATTGTGAAATCAGGCCAAGATCTATTTATAAACAGCCTGGTGTAAACAGGTGAAGTAACATCGTGGAAAATCCAGAGGTCATGGGTTGCAAAAATTTCCCAATCAAAGAGTATATAAACAGTTGACAGAATCAAAAAAGCACATCAGATCACTGTTGCAACCTCAACATACTCCACAGCAAAGTTATCTTATAAACCAGTGATCAACAATGAACACTCTCAAGAGACTTCTCCCAGCAGTTATGCTCTCATTGATTGTACTGAACATTGTTGGTAATACACTATCAGGTAAGTCTTTAAAATGCCTTTTAACTAATTAGATTTTCAAGAAAGCTATTTACTTGTGCTACATGTATGATTATATTTTTCATTCTTCCAGCTGCAGCATACAGAGACTGCTGTCTCGCTTATTCAAAGAAGCGACTGCCACAAAGATTAATCTCTGGTTATGTGGAGCAAAAATCCAATGAAATATGTGAGATAGATGCAATTATGTAAGTACAAATAAACAATACATTGCTTATGAAAATAGAACAAAACTAAATAACAATTTTCAATTAATAAATCAACAATTTAAATATTTTATAGATTCTACACCGTCAGAGGAAGAGCAGTGTGTGCAGATCCTGGGCACCATTGGGTGAAGAAAGCACTGCATTTTTTGAGGTAAGCAACATAATAATTGACTGATAACATTGAGAAAGCTACAGCAGTGATCTGAAACTTATAAAGTGTTGCCAATCAAGGGTGGATGAGGGTTGCATCCACAATCAAACTTCTGAATATAAATCTGAAAAATATCATTTTCTTTGCAAAGTTGCTGTAAAATATAAACAACTACCAAGTAATATTCGATATTTAGATATTATTGACAGCACTTTTATTGATTTCTTTCATTATAATATTTGAAACTTATTGATCTCTTTGTCTTCCAGCAAAAAGCTGCGAAAAATGTCACAAGATTGAGCCGCGTCTCGAGGAAAGAAGTTGGCTGCAAGAAACTATCCTGCATAGTATCTATGCCCAGAGAATAGAAGTTTATTAAAACTTCCGTAATTTGTATCAATCATAATTGATGTGTAAACCACTTTATTTTTAGTATGTTCCACTGAACTTAATGAAGTAACTTAACTGTATATTTTTATTTAATTTTTTGCTACAACATTCTGGTTGTGAATTAAATGACAGTGATTGTAATATTATCACCTGTGTCAGTCAATCTATGTTTAATTTATTGGAAAGTGAAAGATGCCAAGGAGTATCTCAGAGTTTAAAGTGGCACTGTGTTAAATGCCACCTTTGTGTATTTTTAAAAAATGGCAGCGAATGAAAAATAAAGATATTTATTTCAGATTTCTTCTTCAGTGATTTATTTTATGGGATCTTGTTTGCCTCACTAACGGAAATCTGGTCAATGGTAAACCACTTACATACAGCATTGTCAGCAGAACTGTAAACTATAGCTCATCACAAACATCTTTCCAACTTCATCAGACATGAGATGCAATAAAATAAAGAGCAGGGAGATTGTTCCCATAGTTCAGAATCCCAGGAAAGCCAACTTGAGGGATTCCAAACATTCAACGTGATGTTTCTGGTTTTGCATGCCTAACAGAATTACGACTTTTGAGATCCAGAATGGAACTTTAATAAACTTGGTAAAAGTCCTGCGACAGCTTCTCCAGGTGTCTACATTTAAACTGGTTTCTTGTTTTTCCTGGCACCTGTTCTTCATTTAAGCAAATGCTTTGACCAAAAGGAACAACGAAACTGAGTAATTAAATTGTTCATGACTCATTTGCTAAAGTTGACTTCAGTTTTCTAACTAATCTCAGAAACAGGCATATCATTATTCTCAATGCGGTAAATATTGAAATATCGTATGTTCTCCTGATTTCTGCTTGGATTGAGGTGCCTTAAGCCTTAAAGTTAAAGACCTTTCACCATCCGGCGCGGCCTGGAATGTGGCAAATTCAACAGCCTGCGCGGGTGAAGACGGCAGGGGAACAGAAAAGACATTCTGGTCTTCCATCACAGTGAGGAGGTGACTGGAGGAGACTCACTGTGATGGACGTTTCTTTTTGTTTGGTGTTGGTTTATGATTGTGTGTGTTATTGCTTATTTTTATTGCTCTTATTGTTGGACTGTGGGTAATCTTTTATTTCACTACGTATTTATGTGTATGTGACAAATAAAATTGACTATTGAAGTTCAGAGTCTTGGAGTCATTCAGCACAGAAACCTGCCTTTGGACCTATCCTGGTCATCAAGTGCCCATCTATCCTAATCCAGTTTCCCACCATTCAGGCAATAACTTTCTAATGCCATGGCAGCTATAGGACTCATTCAGATATATCTTTAATATTGTGAGAGCACCTGTCTCTACTACCCCACAGGCAGTGTATTCCAGATTTTACCCAGTCTCTCGGTAATAAAATTGTTCCCCAAGTCTCACTAAATCTCTTACCACTAACCTCTGCTCTTTGGTTATGGATACTTCTGCTGAAGGGAAATGTTATCAATATCTACCCAATCTACTCTTCTCTTTCCACTGGGTGCACTCCCATTTCTCCCACTAGCCCGCCCCCCCCTTTCTATTCTCACCAACCATCCCCTTCTACTCATATCATAGAAACATAGAAACATAGAAACATAGAAAATAGGTGCAGGAGTAGGCCATTCGGCCCTTCGATCCTACACCGCCATTCAATATGATCATGGCTGATCATCCAACTCAGTACCCTGTACCTGCCTTCTCTCCATACCCCTGATCCCTTTAGCCACAAGGGCCACATCTAACTCCCTCTTAAATATAGCCAATGAACTGGACTCAACTACCTTTTGTGGCAGAGAATTCCACAGATTCACCACTCTCTGTGTGAAAAAAACTTTCCCATCTCGGTCCTAAAAGACTTCCCCCTTATCCTTAAACTGTGACCCCTTGTTCTGGACTTCCCCAGCATCGGGAATCTTCCTGCATCTAGCCTGTCCAACCCCTTAAGAATTTTGTAAGTTTCAATAAGATCCCCCCTCAATCTTCTAAATTCCAGCCATTACAAGCCGAGTCTATCCAGTCTTTCTTCATATGAAAGTCCTGTCATCCCAGGAATCAATCTGTTGAACCTTCTCTGTACTCCCTCTACGGCAAGAATGTCTTTCCTCAGATTAGGAGACTAAAACTGTACGCAATACTCCAGGTGTGGTCTCACCAATGCCCTGTACACTGCAGCAGAACCTCCCTGCTCCTATACTCAAATCCCCTCGCTATGAATGCCAACATACCATTCGCTTTCTTCACTGCCTGCTGCACCTGCATGCCTACTTTCAATGACTGGTGTACCATGACACCCAGGTCTCGTTGCACCTCCCGTTCTTGCCACCAAAGTGGATAACCTCACATTATACTGCATCTGCCATGCATTTGCCCACTCACCTAACCTATCCAAGTCACCTTGCAGCCTCCTAGCATCCTCCTCACAGCTAACACTGCCCCCCAGCTTCGTGTCATCCGCAAACGTGGAGATGTTGCATTCAATTCCCTCGTCCAAATCATTAATATATATTGTAAATAGCTGGGGTCCCAGCACTGAGCCTTGCGGCACCCCACTAGTCACTGCCTGCCATTCTGAAAAGGATACGTTTATTCCAACTCTTTGCTTCCTGTCTGCCAGCCAGTTCTCTATCCACATCAATACTGAACCCAATATCCCTCCCTCTGGCCTCATTATTCTCACCTGTTCTCACCTGTTCTCCTCTTATCCTACACACTTTTGCCTCATTTGCATCTCTAGCCTTTGTCAAATCATCGCCCCCCTTGCCTGTATCCACCTATTACTTGCCAGGATTTGTCTTGCCATACTCCCGCCATCCAACATGCTATTGTGCAGTGGAACCTCGGCTTGTGCAGTGACTCTTAAAGGCAAGTTACGCCAACCTGAATGGATCTTCAGTGATTTTCATTCATGCGAGTTTAGTTCATGGATGGCACCAGCCAAAAACATGAATGCACAACCCTTGTGAGGTCTGATTGGGCTTTAACAAATGTGGTACGGCTGAGAAGCTGGGAATCTGTCTCGGTTTGTCCTGGAACAGACTTTCCTGACTGTAGCCCTGAGTTAAACATGGGAAATTAGTTGGAGCAATAAAGAGCATACGTCGGATGTAGGAGGGATGGGTAGGATAAAGAGTTTGATGAATATTCACTGTAGTGGGAAGTATTTGATTTAAAAGCTATATCTCAGACAGGTTCCAAGTGGAGTTGCTCTGCACAGGCTGAGAACTGGTCAGGATGTTGCTTTTTTATGGAGGGACATCGCAGACCTCAGAAGTACTGCAGTGGCCTGTTCCTTCATGAGTGACCTTCAATCCACAGGCTGCGCTGCATGGCCCAAGATCATAAGGTTCCACTCAAGAATGCAGGAAACAAAAATCGGTGACTTCGCAGAATTTGAACGATTTTCCTTTTCCATTTTTTGAACCTGAAGAGAATTATATGACGCACACAATGTGCTTCATGTTTTAATTCCGAAGCTAAATCCTGATTAATAATCTCTGCCTCAAATTATTGTTTACAGCAGATAATTAGAAAAAAATATTCACTTTTAAGATCGATCTGTTTAGTGCAGTGCTGACCCAATTTGTTTTACAGAGCTGACCAATCTTGATTTTCAAGATGTTGAATTACTAATTTTGAATCTAAATGAAAATAACATAAGAAATAGGAGCTTCAATTACTCTTGGGCAGTGAAACATAAGTATTAAAAATCACATAGGTTGTAAAATCAGGCTGTCAAGATCTATTTATAAACACTCTGATGTAAGCAAGTAAAGTTCCAATAGAGGAAATTCCAGGCGTCACGTGTTGCATTTATCTTGTTACAAAATTTCCCAATCAAAGACAATAGACAATAGACAAAAGGTGCAGGAGTAGGTCATTCGACCCTTCGAGCCAGCACCACCATTCATGTGATCAAGGCTGATCATTCTCAATCAGTACCCCGTTCCTGCCTTCTCCCCATACCTCCTAACTCCACTATCCCTAAGAGCTCTAACTAGCTCTCTCTTGAATGCATTCAGAGAATTGGCCTCCACTGCCTTCTCAGGCAGTGAATTCCACAGATTTACAAGTCTGACTAAAATTTTTTTTTCCTCATCTCCGTTCTAAATGGCTTAGCCTTATTCTTAAACTGTGGACACGGGTTCTGGACTCCCCCAACATTGGGAACATGTTTCCTGCCTATAACATGTCCAACCCCTTAATAATCTTATATGTTTCGATAAGATCCCCTCTCCTCCTTCTAAATTCAAGTGTATACAAGCCTAGTCGCTCCAGTCTTTCAACATATGACAGTCCCACCATTCCGGGAATTAACCTAGTAAACCTGCATTGCACGCCCTCAATAGCAAGAATATCCTTCCCCAAATTTGGAGACCAAAACTGCACACAGTACTCCAGGTGCAGTCTCACTAGGGCCCTACACAACAGCAGAAGGAACTCTTTGCTCCTATACTAACTCCTCTTGTTATGAAGGCCAACATTCCATTGGCTTTCTTCACTGCCTGCATCCTTTCAGTGACTGATGCACTAGGACACCCAGATCTCGTTGTACGTCCCCTTTTCCTAACTTGACACCATTCAGATAATAATCTGCCTTATTATTCTTACCACAAAAATGGATAACCTCACACTTATCCACTGCATCTGCCATGCATCCGCCCACCTAATAGATCTTCCTCACAGCTCACACTACCACCCAGCTTTGTATCATCTGCAAATTTGCTAATGGTACTTTTAATTCCTTCATCCAAGTCATTAATGTATATTGTAAATAGCTGCAGTCCAGCACCGAGCCTTGCGGTACCCCACTAGTCAGTGCCTGCCATTCTGAAAGGAACCCATTAATCCTCACTCTTTGCTTTCTGTCTGTCAACCAATTTCCTATCCATGTCAGTACCTTACCCCCAATACCATGTAATCTAATTTTGCCCATTAATCTCCTATGTGGGACCTTGTCGAAGGCTTTCTGAAAGTCGAGGTACACCACATCCACCGGCTCTCCCCTGTCAATTTTCCTAGTTACATCCTCAAAAAAATCCAGAAGATTAGTCAAGCATGATTTCCCCTTCGTAAATCCATGCTGACTCGGAACGATCCTGTTACTGCTATCCAAATGCTCTGCAATTTCGTCTTTTATAATTGACTCCAGCATCTTCCCCACACTGATGTCAGACTAACTGGTCTATAATTTCCCATTTTCTCTCTCCCTCCTTTCTTAAAAAGTGGGATAACATTAGCTACCCTCCAATCCACAGGAACTGATCCTGAATCTATAGAACTTTGGAAAATGATCACCAATGCATCCACAATTTCTAGAACCACCTCCTTAAGTACCCTGGGATGCAGACCATCAGGCCCTGGGGATTTATCAGCCTTCAGTCCCATCATTCTACCCAACACCATTTCCTGCCTAATGTGAATCTCTTTCAGTTTCAAGAGTACATAAACAGTTGATAGGATCCCAAAAGGACATCAGATCTCAGTTACTACCTCAGCATAGTTAACCTATAAACCAGTGATCAGCAATGAACACTCTCAAGAGATTTCTCCCAGCAGCTATGCTCTCATTGATAGTACTGAACATGTTTGGTAATTCGCCAACAGCAGGTAAGTCCCAGAGATTCTTTTTAATTCATTCCTACTAATTAGATTTGAAAATATATACTTGATTGTGCTACAAGCATGACAATATTTTTTTCACTTTTCCAGCTGCAACATTCGCAGACTGCTGTCTCGCTTATTCAAAGAAGCCACTGCCACGAAAATTGATCTGTGGTTATGTAGAACAAAAATCCAATGAAACATGTGAGATCGATGCAATTATGTAAGTAACTATCAACAATACATTACTGATGAGCATAGAACAAAAGTTATTACAATGTTCAATTAATGGATCAACAATTTAAATATTTTATAGATTCTACACCATCAGAGGCCGAGCAGTGTGTTGAGATCCTGAGCAGCATTGGGTGAAGAAAGCACTGAATCTTTTGAGGTAAGACTAAGCAACATAATAATTGACTGATAACATTGAGAAAGCTACATCAGTGATCTGAAATTTATGAAGTGTTGCCAACATTTGGGGGGCATGGTGTTGCAGCAGTAGAGTTGCTGCCTTACAGCGCCAGAGACCCGGGTTCGATCCTGACCATGGGTGCTATCTGTGCAGAGTTTGTCCTTTCTCCCCATAAGCTGCGTAGGGTTTCTCCGGATGCTCCGGTTTCCTCCCACACTCCAAAGGCATGCAGGTTTGTAGGTAATTGGCTTGGTAAAAAATGTAAATTGTCCCATGTGTGTGTAGGATAGTATTAGTGTGCGGGGATCGTTGGTCGGCGTGGACTCGGTGGGCCGCAGGGCCTGTTTCCGTGCTGTATCTTCAAACAAAACTAAACTAAACTAAACAATCAAGAGTAGATGAGGGTCGCATCCACAATCAAACTTCTGAATGTAAATCTCAAAAATATTATTTTTGCTAAGTTGCTGTAAAATTCAAACGACTCCTCAGTAATATTTGATATTTAGAAGGAATTATTGACAGGACGTTTTCATTGATTTGTTCTTGTTATAATATTTGATTATTTGAAACTTGGATCCAGAGCAAGCAAGATCATGAGGGACCCCTGCCACCCCAGTAACGGACTGTTCCAGATGCTACGATCAGGCAAACGCCTCCGCTGTCACGCTGTGAAAACGGAGAGGATGAGACGGAGCTTCTTCCCACAGGCCATCAGGACTGTCAACTTTTATAACCCCAGAGACTAAATTTTTGTCGACACTTTTTGTGCTATGTTTAGTAACTTATTAACTTTATTTATATGCTGTAACTGTAATTCTTTTTGTGCACAACCCGCAGGCATTGCCACTTTCATTTCACTGCACATCGAGTATGTGTATGTGACAAATAAATTTGACTCGACTTGACTTGACTTATGGATCTCTCTCTGTCTTCCAGCAAAAAGCTGAAAAAAGTGTCACAAGATTGAGCCGCGTCTCAAGGAAAGAAGTTGTCTGCATTTAGCTAGATTTATTTCACGAAACCTTCCTGCAGAGTATCTATGCTCAGACAATAGAAGTTTGTTAAATCTTCCATAATTTGTATCACTCACAATTGATGTGTAAGCCATTTTATTTTTAGTATGTTCTACTGAACTTAATGAAGTAACTTAACTGTATATTCTTATTTATTTTTTGCTACTACATACTGGTTGTGAATTAAATGATGGTGATTGTAATATAATCACCTGTATGTGTGTCAGTCAATCTATGCTTGATTTATTGGAAAGTGAAAGATAGAGTGGAATATCTCTGGGTTTAAATATCACCGTGTTGATTGCCACCACTGTTTATACTCAATGTCAGAGAATAAAAAATAACGATAATTATTTCAGTTTTGTTCATCAGTAATTTATTTTATGAGATTTTGTTTGCCTCACTAACAGAAACCTAAACAATGATAAAACACTTACAGCATTGTCACAAGACCTCAACACACACACCTTTCCAAGTTCATCAGTCATGAGATCAGTCATTATGCCAACCTAAATGGATCTTCCGTGATTTTCATTCATGTGGTTCATTCATAGATGGCACCAGCCAGAAAGATGAATGCACAGCCCTTGCGAGGTCTGATTAGGCTTTAACAAATGGGGGTTCAGCTGAGATTTTGTCTCAGATAGTCCTGGAAGTGACTTTCCAGACTGTAGCTCTGAGTTGCACATGGGAGATTAGTTGAAGCAATGAAGAGTGTATGTGAAATGTGGGAGGGATGGGTAAGATGAGGAGCTAAAGGAAGATTCACAGCAGTGGGAAGTGCTTGATTGTAACTATTTCTGAGACATTTACAAGTGTAGTACAACTCAACAGGCTGAGACCTGGTCAGGATGTTGCTTTGTTTATGGAGGGGAATCTACAGACCTTAGAATTACTGCAGAGGTCTGTGTTCCTTCATGAGTGACCTTCAATCCACAGACCACACTACAAGGACCAAGATCATGAAGTAGAAACAACCAACTACAGATGCTGGTTTACACATAAGGACAAAGTGCTCAGCAGGTCAACCAGCATCCCTTGAGAACATGGATAGGTGAGGTTTCTAATGTAACACCACTTTTTAAGAAAGGATGGAGAGCGAAAACAGGGAATTATAGACCAGTTAGCCTGACATCGGTAGTGGGGAAGATGCTTGAGTTAATTATTAAAGATGCATTTGGAAGGCAGTGACAGGATTAGTCAAAGTCAGCATGGATTTGTGAAGGGGAAATCATGCTTGACTGATCTTCTGGAATTTTTTGTGGATGTAACAAGTAGAATGGATAAGGGAGAGACAGTGGATGTGGTGTATCTGGATTTTCAAAAAGCCTTTGACAAGTTGCCACACAAGAGATTAGTGTGCAAAATTAGAGCACATGGTATTGGGGATAGGGTATTGACATGGATAGAGAACTGGTTGGTACAAAGAGTAAGAATTAACTGGTCCTTTTTAGAATGGCAGGCAATAACTAGTGGGTGCCACAAGGCTCGGTGCTGGGACCCCAGTTATTTACAATATATATTAACGATTTAGACGAAGGAATTAAATGTAACATCTCCAAGCTTGCGGATGCCACAAAGCTGGGTGACAGTGTGAGCTGCGAGGAGGATGCAATGAGGATGCATGGTGATTTGGATAGGTTGGGTTAGGGGGCAGATGGATAGTAGATGCAGTATAATGTAGAGAAATGTGAGGTTATCCACTTTGGCGGCAAGAACAAGAAGGCAGATTATTATCTGAATGGTGTCAGATTAGGAAAAAGGGGGGGTGCAACAAGACCTGGCTGTCCTTTCACATCAGTCACTGAAAGTAAGTGTGCAGGTACAGTAGGCAGTGAGAAAGCAAATGGCATGTTGACCTTCATAGCGAGAGGATTTGAGTATAGGAGCAAGGAGGTCCTATTGCAGTTGTACAAGGCCCTGGTGAGACCGCACCCGGAGTATTGTGTGTAGTTTTGGTCTCCTAATTTGAGGAAGGACATTCTTGCTATTGAGGGAGTGCAGCATAGGTTCACCAGGTTAATTCCCAGGATGGCAGGACTGACATATGATGAAAGAATGGATCAACTGGGCTTCTATTCACTGGAATTTAAAAGGATGAGAGAGGATCTTATATAAAATTCTTAAGGGATTGGAAAGGATAGATGCAGGCAACATGTTCCCGATGTTGGGAGAGTTCAGAACCAGGGGTCACAGTTTAGGAATAAGGGGTAGGCCATTTAGGACTGAGATGAGGAAAAACATTTTGCACGCAGTTGTGAATCCGAAGAATTCTCTGCCACAGAAGGCAGTGGAGGCAAATTAACTGGATGTATACAAGTGAGAGTTAGATTTCACTCTTAGGGCTAACAGAATCAAGGGATTATGTGGAAAAAGCAGGAACAGGGTACTGACTCTGCACGATGAGCCATGATCATATTGAATGGCGGTGCGTACAGGCTCGAAAGGCCGAATGGCCTATGCCTGCACCTACTTTCTATGCTTCTATGTTTCTGGTTGGGATCGTTTTTCAGACTGATTGTGACAGAGAAGAAAGCTGGGAAAGAGGAGAGGCAAGGCAACAGGTGGCAGGTCGTAGAAGGACATGGGTGAGGGAGTTATTTAGAAACACCCTGATGTCATCAGGTAAACTGACGTAGAAGAAAACACAAAGAGGTCATGGGAGGCATTTCCTCGTTTCAAAAAACTTCCCAATCAAAGAGTATATAAACAGTTGACAGAATCCCCAAAGCATATCAGATCTCAGTTACTACCTCAACATACTCCACAGCAAAGTTATCTTATAAACCAGTGATCAACAATGAACACTCTCAAGAGACTTCTCCCAGCAGTTATGCTCTCATTGATTGTACTGAACATTGTTGGTAATACACTATCAGGTAAGTCTTTAAAATGCCTTTTAACTAATTAGATTTTCAAGAAAGCTATTTACTTGTGCTACATGTATGACTATATTTTTCATTCTTCCAGCTGCAGCATACAGAGACTGCTGTCTCGCTTATTCAAAGAAGCGACTGCCACAAAAATTGATCTCTGGTTATGTGGAGCAAAAATCAAATGAAATATGTGAGATAGATGCAATTATGTAAGTACAAATAAACAATACATTGCTTATGAAAATAGAACAAAACTTATTACAATTTTCAATTAATAGATCAACAACTTAAATATTTTATAGATTCTACACCGTCAGAGGAAGAGCAGTGTGTGCAGATCCTGGGCACCATTGGGTGAAGAAAGCACTGCATTTTTTGAGGTAAGCAACATAATAATTGACTGATAACATTGAGAAAGCTACAGCAGTGATCTGAAATGTATAAAGTGTTGCCAATCAAGGGTGGATGAGGGTTGCATCCACAATCAAACTTCTGAATATAAATCTGAAAAATATCATTTTCTTTGCAAAGTTGCTGTAAAATGTAAACAACTACCCAGTAATATTTGATATTTAGATATTATTGACAGCACTTTTATTGATTTCTTTCATTATAATATTTGAAACTTATTGATCTCTTTGTCTTCCAGCAAAAAGCTGAGAAAAATGTCACAAGATTGAGCCGCGTCTCGAGGAAAGAAGTTGGCTGCAAGAAACTATCCTGCATAGTATCTATGCCCAGAGAATAGAAGTTTATTAAAACTTCCGTAATTTGTATCAATCATAATTGATGTGTAAGCCACTTTATTTTTAATATGTTCCACTGAACTTAATGAAGTAACTTAACTGTATATTTTTATTTAATTTTTTGCTACAACATTCTGGTTGTGAATTAAATGACAGTGATTGTAATATTATCACCTGTGTCAGTCAATCTATGCTTAATTTATTGGAAAGTGAAAGATGCCAAGGAGTATCTCAGAGTTTAAGTGGCACTGTGTTAAATGCCACCTTTGTGTATTTTTAAAAAATGGCAGCGAATGAAAAATAAAGATATTTATTTCAGATTTCTTCTTCAGTAATTTATTTTATGGGATCTTGTTTGCCTCACTAACGGAAACCTGGTCAATGGTAAACCACTTACATACAGCATTGTCAGCAGAACTGTAAACTATAGCTCATCACAAACATCTTTCCAACTTCATCAGACATGAGATGCAATAAAATAAAGAGCAGGGAGATTGTTCCCATAGTTCAGAATCCCAGGAAAGCCAACTTGAGGGATTCCAAACATTCAACGTGAGGTTTCTGGTTTTGCATGCCTAACAGAATTACGACTTTTGAGATCCTGAATGGAACTTAAATCAACTTGGTAAAAGTCCTGCAACAGCTCCTCCAGGTGTCTACATTTAAACTGGTTTCTTGTTTTTCCCTGGCACCTGTTCTTCATTTAAGCAAATGCTTTGACCAAAAGGAACAACGAAACTGAGTAATTAAATTATTTATAACTCATTTGCTAAAGTTGACCAGTTTTCTAACTAATCTCAGAAACAGGCATATCATTATTCTCAATGCGGTAAATATTGAAATATCGTATGTTCTGCTGATTTCTGCTTGGATTGAGGTGCCTTAAGCCTTAAAGTTAAAGACCTATCACCGTCCGGCGCGGCCTGGAACGTGGCAACTTCAACAGCCTGACCGCGGGAGAAGACGGCAGGGGAACAGAAAATACATTCTGGCCTTCTATCACAGTGAGGAGGTGACTGGAGGAGACTCACTGTGATGGATGCTTCTTTTTGATAAGATCCCCTCTCCTCCTTCTAAATTCAATTGTATACAAGCCTAGCGGCTCCAGTCTTTCAACATATGACAGTCCCACCATTCCGGGAATTAACCTAGTAAACCTGCATTGCACGCCCTCAATAGCAAGAATATCCTTCCCCAAATTTGGAGACCAAAACTGCACACAGTACTCCAGGTGCAGTCTCACTAGGGCCCTACACAACAGCAGAAGGAACTCTTTGCTCCTATACTCAACTCCTCTTGTTATGAAGGCCAACATTCCATTGGCTTTCTTCACTGCCTGCTGTATCTGCATGCATCCTTTCAGTGACTGATGCACTAGGACACCCAGATCTCGTTGTAGGTCCCCTTTTCCTAACTTGACACCATTCAGATAATAATCTGCCTTATTATTCTTACCACAAAAGTGGATAACCTCACACTTATCCACTGCATCTGCCATGCATCCGCCCACCTAATAGATCTTCCTCACAGCTCACACTACCACCCAGCTTTGTATCATCTGCAAATTTGCTAATGGTACTTTTAATTCCTTCATCCAAGTCATTAATGTATATTGTAAATAGCTGCAGTCCAGCACCGAGCCTTGCGGTACCCCACTAGTCACTGCCTACCATTCTGAAAGGGACCCATTTATCCTCACTCTTTGCTTTCTGTCTGTCAACCAATTTCCTATCCATGTCAGTACCTTACCCCCAATACCATGTAATCTAATTTTGCCCATTAATCTCCTATGTGGGACCTTGTCGAAGGCTTTCTGAAAGTCGAGGTACACCACATCCACCGGCTCTCCCCTGTCAATTTTCCTAGTTACATCCTCAAAAAAATCCAGAAGATTAGTCAAGCATGATTTACCCTTCGTAAATCCATGCTGACTCGGAACGATCCTGTTACTGCTATCCAAATGCTCTGCAATTTCGTCTTTTATAATTGACTCCAGCATCTTCCCCACACTGATGTCAGACTAACTGGTCTATTATTTCCCATTTACTCTCTCCCTCCTTTCTTAAAAAGTGGGATAACATTAGCTACCCTCCAATCCACAGGAACTGATCCTGAATCTATAGAACTTTGGAAAATGATCACCAATGCGTCCACAATTTCTAGAACCACCTCCTTAAGTACCCTGGGATGCAGACCATCAGGCCCTGGGGATTTATCAGCCTTCAGTCCCATCATTCTACCCAACACCATTTCCTGCCTAATGTGAATCTCTTTCAGTTTCAAGAGTATATAAACAGTTGGCAGAATCCCAAAAGGACATCAGATCTCAGTTACTACCTCAGCATAGTTAACCTATAAACCAGTGATCAGCAATGAACCACTCTCAAGAGATTTCTCCCAGCAGCTATGCTCTCATTGATAGTACTGAACATGTTTGGTAATTCGCCAACAGCAGGTAAGTCCCAGAGATTCTTTTTAATTCATTCCTATTAATAAGATTTGAAATATATACTTGATTGTGCTACAAGCATGACAATATTTTTTTCACTTTTCCAGCTGCAACATTCGCAGACTGCTGTCTCGCTTATTCAAAGAAGCCACTGCCACGAAAATTGATCTCTGGTTATGTAGAACAAAAATCCAATGAAACATGTGAGATCGATGTAATTATGTAAGTAACTATCAACAATACATTACTGATGAGCATAGAACAAAAGTTATTACAATGTTCAATTAATGGATCAACAATTTAAATATTTTATAGATTCTACACCATCAGAGGCCGAGCAGTGTGTTGAGATCCTGAGCAGCATTGGGTGAAGAAAGCACTGAATCTTTTGAGGTAAGACTAAGCAACATAATAATTGACTGATAACATTGAGAAAGCTACATCAGTGATCTGAAATTTATGAAGTGTTGCCAACATTTGGGGGGCATGGTGTTGCAGCAGTAGAGTTGCTGCCTTACAGCGCCAGAGACCCGGGTTCGATCCTGACCATGGGTGCTATCTGTGCGGAGTTTGTCCTTTCTCCCCATGACCTGCGTAGGGTTTCTCCGGATGCTCCGGTTTCCTCCCACACTCCAAAGGCATGCAGGTTTGTAGGTAATTGGCTTGGTAAAAAATGTAAATTGTCCCTAGTGTGTGTAGGATAGTATTAGTGTGCGGGGATCATTGGTCGGCGTGGACTCGGTGGGCCGCAGGGCCTGTTTCCGTGCTGTATCTTCAAACAAAACGAAACTAAACTAAACAATCAAGAGTAGATGAGGGTCGCATCCACAATCAAACTTCTGAATGTAAATCTCAAAAATATTATTTTTGCTAAGTTGCTGTAAAATTCAAACGACTCCTCAGTAATATTTGATATTTAGAAGGAATTATTAACTGTAGGATTATAACATGGTGGTTGGCTGTATTGAGGAACCAAGTACGGAAAAGGCATGTTGAGTTCTTGAACTATGCAATGAGAAATGGTTAATGTGTACAGGACGGAGGCTGGAAGACATACTATGAACCCATAGAGGTGGGCTGTACAGGCTTTGCAGGACACTCATTCTGCAAAGTCTTCAACTTGGGCATTATGAGGCTGGCAAAGAAGAGGGCCATTCAATCCGCAAGCGAAGCCGCAGAGAAAGCCACTTGGTGGCTTTGGATTAAGAGGGCTGATCCGTGGGCAGTTGCTGCTGGGACGCAAGTCGGGGCCTGATCAACCCCGGCTGGGCTGCCTGGGCGAGGGTGTCTGATGTTATGAGACCCGAAACACCCCATGACCCCAGGTCACATCACTGAGGATGCGTCCCAGCGCATCCAGAAGATGTATCTTTCACATTGTTGCAAAAGGATCTTTAGGAAAATGTGACCGTGACATAATAGAACATCAAATTTTCTAAAGTTCTACCACACCAATTGAGTCACTTCATGCGGATCAAACTGAAACTAGTCTTAAATCCATACTAAGGAAACTACAAAGGAAACTATTGGTCATTTACCTGTGGTTCACTGGGAAAACATATTTCCTCTTTGTCGGCAGCTTTAATCTAATGCCTTTCATATAATATAATATACTTTCATAACTAACAATGGCACTCGTTGCCTGAATGGGAATGTTGGGATATTGAAATATCTTGTTAAAATGGTCGAAGCTCATTTAGAAGTTCTTCCAAGTGAAACAGAGGTTCACAGGCGCCTCCTCTAGTCTCATCTCCTGTATCCAGTGTTCTCAATGTGGGCTCCTGACCATCGGCGAGACCAAACAAAGACAAGGCAACCGTTTCGCTGAACAATTACACTCAGTCTACAAAGGCCTATGGGATCTCCCAGTTTCGAATGATTTCAATTCCCCTTCCCATTCCCACACTGAGCTTTCTGTCCTGGGCCTCCTCCGTTGCCAGAGTGAGGCCACATGCAAATTGGAGGAACAGTACCTCAAAGTATGCATGGGGAGCACACAACCCAGTGGTCCTGACCCGAAACATCACCTATCCTTTTTCCCCAGAGATGCTGTCTGACTCGCTGTGTTACTCCAGTACTTTGTGTGTATCTTTAAAATTTGACCTTGTACAATTAGTGCAATTCATTTGAATGGAATCATGTGTTTTTCTGCTTTAAACACAAAGATATTTTTTAAGGGGGTTTCATGTGGAAACCCAGAGATGCTAAGAGCAACCCCATGATGTCTGACAGTGGGCCTTCCATTATTGAATGGATCTTCAATATCTTGCTTAATCAGCTGTTTTCTCATGAGCCAGAGTGCAAGAATAATTTATTGACTAGGGCATCATGCTACCTTACTGAACAACACAGTAGGAGTGTTTTTCAGCAGGAAACCATACCTGGGTTACCTCTTCAGTAAAGTATTTAAATGTAAAGTCAAGTGAACAAGTAAAACACAGAAATTTAAATTAAAGTGGTATCCATATGCTCGGTAAAAGTGTGAATAAAATTACATGAAAGTAAAACCCAAAAATGTTACACAAATTTATTCGTCTGAAAGTTTAAAAAAATTTACTACTTAATTTCAGCATTAAAATACAAGCAGAGGAACATGGTGTAAAATATTCAGAATTTATCAAACAAAATTGATAGCTGAAATTACTTTTTACAAAGAACTAATTTAAATAATTTATAGTTTTAAAAATAGTTTTAATTTCACTAAAGATGTTTATGCTTTTCACTGCATTTCATTACATATGTATAGAAATTGATTTAAGTTATTTTATGGGTGACGTTTCGGGTCGAGACCCTTCTTCAGACTGATGTCAGGGGGGCGGGGCAAAGAAAGGATATAGGTGGAGACAGGAAGATAGAGGAAGAACTGGGAAGGGGGAGGGGAAGAGAGGGACAGAGGAACTATCTAAAGTTGGAGAAGTCAATGTTGACTTCAGATAGTTCCTCTGTCCCTTCTTCCCCCCCCCCCCTCCCATCCCAGTTCACCCTCTATCTTCCTGTCTCCACCTATATCCTCCCTTTGCCCCCCCCCCTGACATCAGTCTGAAGAAGGGTCTCGACCTGAAATGTCACCCATTCCTTCTCTCCTGAGATGCTGCCTGACCTGTTGAGTTACTCCAGCATTTTGTGAATAAATACCTTCGATTTGTACCAGTATCTGCAGTTATTTTCCTACACTCAATTATTTTATTGATCAATTTTCCAATTCCTTCACCCTGCTCGCTTTATCAAAGCATTAATGAATGTTGAGGTTAGTTTTTATGCATTCTGCTCCTCAGCAAGTGGCTGTTCTCACTGGCAATGAAATATTGTTTATTTGACAAAGGAAGTTATTGCAGCTCTCAGCTTCTTCCAACAGTAAACACTAAATAAAGATGACCAACTGGATATTTTCCTATCAATTGCCAGGCTTTGTTCTGCCCCCACCACTACTCCAGCACTTTGTGTTTTACTGGAGGGACTTTTTAAGAAGCCCAGCAATATGAAGGAGACCAAAAGATCGTTCAAAAGTTCCTTTTGAAACCTACCATAGAATCTATATACACCATCCTATCAAGTGTGTATTCTAATGTGTAAATATTTATCATCTTCCTTCAGTCTGCCTCAGATTCCTATGCCAATCATTTAACATCTTTTCACCTATTTATCAATGTTTCGCTATTGGAACAATTTTCATCATTTAATTCCTTCATGACTGTGAAAATCCTCTCCATATTTTCATAATATATTTCATATTTTCATATGAGACGGAGGAGGCCATTGGGCCTTTGAAGCCTACGTCAGCATTCAGCACAATCCCATCAGTAAAACTCGTATTTTCTCATGTAACGTACTCTCTCTGAGCGACCCATCGACTCCACCCGACTCGCATGCCTCACACCTACACCAGAAGCTACGTGCAGTCATTAATTAAACCGAGCAGCATGTCAACAGGATGTGAGAGGAATCTGGAGCAACCTGGGATAATCCATATGGGTGTGAGCACTGCACAAAGCCAGCACTCAAGGCCATCTGCAGTCAAAGATGAACAATATCATGAACTAAGTACACATGAATGAAAATCACGTATTGTCATTTAGGTTGGCGTAACTCGCCTTTGGGAGCACATCTTCACTGCAACCTTACATTCCTGGAATCGTTCCAGCAGGATCCCTTCAACATTCTTTTTCAGGTTTTTGCATTCTTTCAAAAGTCTGGCACTTAGAATTTGTTGCTTCACCCCTGAGGTGAGCACTCCTGTGCTTTGTATAACGTCACTACGACTTTAACTTCAGTGCGTCGAAGTTGGATTAAATAGAGCAATACTTTTTGCACTGTAGGAAAATAACTGCAGATGCTGGTACAAATCGAAGGTATCACAAAATGCTGGAGTAACTCAGCAGGTCAGGCAGCATCAAGGAGAGAGGGAATGGGTGACGTTTCAGGTCAAAACCCTTCTTCAGACTGAAGGGTCTCGACCCGAAACGTCACCCATTCCCTCTCTCCTGGATGCTGCCTGACCTGCTGAGTTACTCCAGCATTTTGTGATATTTTTTGCACTGTACTGTTTGATTTCTGTGTGATAGCTAATACAAAGGAAAGATGTACGATATCTTCCACCAAGTCTGTGATTTGCCTCCAGGGTTTTCCCAGCATCTGGTCTGGTATCGTGCAGGGGAACCTTGGCTTGTGGCACCCAAAGGTAAGTTATGCCAATCTAAATGGCTGTTGTATGATTTTCATTCATGTGCGCTTAGTTCATGGATAGCACCAGCAAGGAACATGAATGCACAGCCCTTGTGAAATCTGCTTATGCTTTAACTAAAATAGTACAGCTTGGAAGATTCCAACCCATGGAATCCAAAGCTGAGAATCAGTCTCAGATGGTCCCTTGAGTGACTTTCCTGACTTTAGTCCTGAGTTGCACATGAAGGATTAGTTGAAACAATGTATGAAGATGTGGGAGGGAGGGATAAGATGAGGGGCTTTAGGATGATTCACTGTCATGGGAAATATTTTAATATAACTAATATCACTTTTTAGATTCCTCCATTTTGTGCAGTAATTTTGCAATTAATACCCAATTTGTACTACAGAGCTGGCCAAGTTTGAAAGCCTGTTCTCTTTAGATTTATACTGTGCTGTGTTACATTTTGAATCTAAATGGAAATAACATAGGAAGCAAATACTACCTGCTGCAATTGATTGTGAATAATAACAAAGGTATTAGGAAGTATATAGATTGTGAAATCAGGCCAAGATCTATTTATAAACAGCCTGGTGTAAACAGGTGAAGTAACATCGTGGAAAATCCAGAGGTCATGGGTTGCAAAAATTTCCCAATCAAAGAGTATATAAACAGTTGACAGAATCAAAAAAGCACATCAGATCACTGTTGCAACCTCAACATACTCCACAGCAAAGTTATCTTCTAAACCAGTGATCAACAATGAACACTCTCAAGAGACTTCTCCCAGCAGTTATGCTCTCATTGATTGTACTGAACATTGTTGGTAATACACTATCAGGTAAGTCTTTAAAATGCCTTTTAACTAATTAGATTTTCAAGAAAGCTATTTACTTGTGCTACATGTATGATTATATTTTTCATTCTTCCAGCTGCAGCATACAGAGACTGCTGTCTCGCTTATTCAAAGAAGCGACTGCCACAAAGATTAATCTCTGGTTATGTGGAGCAAAAATCCAATGAAATATGTGAGATAGATGCAATTATGTAAGTACAAATAAACAATACATTGCTTATGAAAATAGAACAAAACTAAATAACAATTTTCAATTAATAAATCAACAATTTAAATATTTTATAGATTCTACACCATCAGAGGAAGAGCAGTGTGTGCAGATCCTGGGCACCATTGGGTGAAGAAAGCACTGCATTTTTTGAGGTAAGCAACATAATAATTGACTGATAACATTGAGAAAGCTACAGCAGTGATCTGAAACTTATAAAGTGTTGCCAATCAAGGGTGGATGAGGGTTGCATCCACAATCAAACTTCTGAATATAAATCTGAAAAATATCATTTTCTTTGCAAAGTTGCTGTAAAATGTAAACAACTACCCAGTAATATTTGATATTTAGATATTATTGACAGCACTTTTATTGATTTCTTTCATTATAATATTTGAAACTTATTGATCTCTTTGTCTTCCAGCAAAAAGCTGAGAAAAATGTCACAAGATTGAGCCGCGTCTCGAGGAAAGAAGTTGGCTGCAAGAAACTATCCTGCATAGTATCTATGCCCAGAGAATAGAAGTTTATTAAAACTTCCGTAATTTGTATCAATCATAATTGATGTGTAAGCCACTTTATTTTTAGTATGTTCCACTGAACTTAATGAAGTAACTTAACTGTATATTTTTATTTAATTTTTTGCTACAATATTCTGGTTGTGAATTAAATGACAGTGATTGTAATATTATCACCTGTGTCAGTCAATCTATGCTTAATTTATTGGAAAGTGAAAGATGCCAAGGAGTATCTCAGAGTTTAAGTGGCACTGTGTTAAATGCCACCTTTGTGTATTTTTAAAAAATGGCAGCGAATGAAAAATAAAGATATTTATTTCAGATTTCCTCTTCAGTAATTTATTTTATGGGATCTTGTTTGCCTCACTAACGGAAACCTGGTCAATGGTAAACCACTTACATACAGCATTGTCAGCAGAACTGTAAACTATAGCTCATCACAAACATCTTTCCAACTTCATCAGACATGAGATGCAATAAAATAAAGAGCAGGGAGATTGTTCCCATAGTTCAGAATCCCAGGAAAGCTAACTTGAGGGATTCCAAACATTCAACGTGAGGTTTCTGGTTTTGCATGCCTAACAGAATTACGACTTTTGAGATCCTGAATGGAACTTAAATCAACTTGGTAAAAGTCCTGCGACAGCTTCTCCAGGTGTCTACATTTAAACTGGTTTCTTGTTTTTCCTGGCACCTGTTCTTCATTTAAGCAAATGCTTTGACCAAAAGGAACAACGAAACTGAGTATTTAAATTATTTATGACTCATTTGCTAAAGTTGACTTCAGTTTTCTAACTAATCTCAGAAACAGGCATATCATTATTCTCAATGCGGTAAATATTGAAATATCGTATGTTCTGCTGATTTCTGCTTGGATTGAGGTGCCTTAAGCCTTAAAGTTAAAGACCTATCACCGTCCGGCATGGCCTGGAACGTGGCAACTTCAACAGCCTGACCGCGGGAGAAAACGGCAGGGGAACAGAAAAGACATTCTGGCCTTCTATCACAGTGAGGAGGTGACTGGAGGAGACTCACTGTGATGGATGCTTCTTTTTGTTTGGTGTTGGTTTATGATTGTGTGTGTTATTGCTTATTTTTATTGCTCTTATTGTTGGACTGTGGGTAATCTTTCATTTCACTGCGCATTTATGTGTATGTGACAAATAAAATTGACTATTGAAGTTCAGAGTCTTGGAGTCATTCAGCACAGAAACCTGCCTTTGGACCTATCCTGGTCATCAAGTGCCCATCTATCCTAATCCAGTTTTCCACCATTCAGGCAATAACTTTCTAATGCCATGGCAGCTAAAGGACTCATTCAGATATATCTTTAATATTGTGAGAGCACCTGTCTCTATTACCCCACAGGCAGTGTATTCCAGATTTTACCCACTCTCTCGGTAATAAAATTCTTCCCCAAGTCTCACTAAATCTCTTACCACTAACCTTTGCTCTCTGGTTATGGACACTTCTGCTGAAGGGAAATGTTACCAATACCTACCCAATCTATTATTTTCTTTCCACTGGGAGCACTCCCATTTCTCCCACTAGCACGCCCCCCCCTTTCTATTCTCACACACCATCCCCTTCTACTCATATCCCTCCCTCTGGCTTCATTATTCTAGACAATAGACAATAGACAATAGGTGCAGGAGGAGGCCATTCGGCCCTTCGAGCCAGCACCGCCATTCAATGTGATCATGGCTAATCATTCTAAATCAGTACCCCGTTCCTGCCTTCTCCCCATACCCCCTGACTCCGCTATCCTTAAGAGCTCTATCTAGCTCTCTCTCTTGAATGCATTCAGAGAATTGGCCTCCACTGCCTTCTGAGGCAGAGAATTCCACAGATTCACAACTCTCTGACTGAAAAAGTTTTTCCTCATCTCCGTTCTGAATGGCCTATCCCTTATTCTTAAACTGTGGCCCCTTGTTCTGGACTCTCCCAGCATTGGGAACATGTTTTCTGCCTCTAACGTGTCCAACCCCTTAATAATCTTATACGTTTCGATAAGGTCTCCTCTCATCCTTCTCACCTGTTCTCTCCTTATCCTACACACTTTTGCCTCATTTGCATCTCTAGCCTTTGTCAAGTCATCCTCGCCCGTATCCACCTATTACTTGCCAGGTTTAGCTTGCCCCACCTCTGTTCCACCTTTTCCTCCACTTCCACAATCATTCAACAGAAGAGATCTGACCTGAAACATTGTCTATCCATGTCTTGCAGAAATGCCTCAGATCCTGCTGTTTCTTCAGCACTTTGTGTTTTTATTCTCTTCTTTTTTTGTAAACTTCACTGAGGTACTCCCTTCACCTTTTCCGCTCCACTGAAAACCAGATCTATTCAACTGTCTTGCTCCGTTCCTCCGCTTGAAATGGAAAATCATCAAATTGGGAACAACTCACATCGTCCTGCATTCTATACTAGAACAGCAAGTTTATCAACAAATTCATTGAATTTAAAAAAAAATCTGTACTTATGTTCTTGGACTGCATTCATTTTCCATGCTGTTTTCATCTTCTTTTCACTTATAATCCATTCAAAATCTAGATTTGCATCACATTTCATTGACAAGTTGAGGAGCTTAAATGTGCATGCAGTGTTTGTTTTGACCCGACAACGTAAATGGCAAAGTAGGGATATTGTGTGAGCTGAAAAGTGCCAATAGTTGCTGGATGATTCCTGTTACTCTGCTGTTATGCTCTATGAATGTGACAGCCTCCCTTCAGCCTCTCTACTGACAAAGGAGGCCATTGGGCCTTGCAGGTCTATGCCAGCTCTCGGTGCAATCCCAGCAGTTCAACACTCTTTAATTTCTCATGTAACATATTGTCTCTTACATGCCCATCAGCTCCACCCTGATTCTCATGCCACACACGTACACCAGAAGCTGCAATCATCAATTAACCTTAGCAGCATGTCATCAGGATGTGGAAGGAATCCGGAGCAAACAGGGAAAATCCATATGGGTGCAAGCGGAATGTTTGCACTGCACAAAGACAGCACTCAAGGCCACCTCCAGGCAAAGAAGAATAACATTGGCTTCCCCACTGATTTTACATCACTGCAACGTTTCAGTCCTGGAATTGTTCCAGCTCAATCCATCCAACACTCTTTTTCAGGCCTTTGCATCCTTCCAAAGGTCTGGTACTTAAAATTTGCAATTACCCTCGTGAGCTCAAATCAATGTTTTGTATAACAACAATATAACTTTACCTTTAGTGCCTGGAAGTTGGGTTAAATAGAGCAATATTTTTATGCATCATGCTATTCGATTTTGATGTCATATTTAATGTAAAGGGAAGATGTTCTGTGACTTTCACCAAAGCTGTGATCAGCCTTCCCTGTCCTCCCGACATCCAACATGCTATTATGCAGTGGAACCTCGGCTTGTGCATTGACTCTTAAAGGCAAGTTACGCCAACCTGAATGGATCTTCAGTGATTTTCTTTCATGCGAGTTTAGTTCATGGATGGCACCAGCCAAAAACATGAATGCACAACCCTTGTGAAGTCTGATTGGGCTTTAACAAATGGGGTACGGCTGAGAAGCTGGGAATCTGTCTCAGTTTGTCCTGGAACAGACTTTCCTGACTGTAGCCCTGAGTTAAACATGGAAGATTAGTTGGAGCAATAAAGAGCATATGTCGGATGTAGGAGGGATGGGTAGGATAAAGAGTTTGATGAATATTCACTGTAGTGGGAAGTATTTGATTTAAAAGCTATATCTCACACAGGTTCCAAGTGGAGTTGCTCTCCACAGGCTGAGAACTGGTCAGGATGTTGCTTTTTTATGGAGGGACATCGCAGACCTCAGAAGTGCTGCAGAGGCCTGTTCCTTCATGAGTGACCTTCAATCCACAGGCTGCGCTGCATGGCCCAAGATCATAAGGTTCCACTCAAGAATGCAGGAAAGAAAAATCGGTGACTTCGCAGAATTTGAACGATTTTCCTTTTCCATTTTTTGAACCTGAAGAGAATTATATGATGCACACAATGTGCTTCATGTTTTAATTCCGAAGCTAAATCCTGATTTACAGCAGATAATTAGAAAAAAATATTCATTTTTAAGATCGATCTGTTTTGTGCAGTGCTGACCCAATTTGTTTTACAGAGCTGACCAATCTTGATTTTCAAGATGTTGAATTACTAATTTTGAATCTAAATGAAAATAGCATAAGAAATAGGAGCTTCAATTACTCTTGGGCAGTGAAACATAGGTATTAAAAATCACATAGGTTGTAAAATCAGGCTGTCAAGATCTATTTATAAACACTCTGATATAAGCAAGTAAAGTGCCAATAGTGGAAATTCCAGACGTCACGTGTTCATTTCTCTTGTTACAAAATTTCCCAATCAAAGTCAATAGACAATAGGTGCAGGAGTAGGCCATTCGGTCCTTCGAGCCAGCACACCCATTCAATGTGATCATGGCTGATTATTCTCAATCAGTACCCCGTTCCTGCCTACTCCCCGTACCCCCTGACTCCGCGATCCCTAAGAGCTCTATCTAGCTCTCTCTTGAATGCATTCAGAGAATTGGCCCCCACTACCTTCTCAGGCAGTGAATTCCACAGATTTACAACAGTCTGACTGAAACTTTTTTTCCTCATCTCCGTTCTAAATGCCCTAGCCTTATTCTTAAACTGTGGCCACTCGTTCTGGACTTCCCCAACATTGGGAACATGTTTCCTGCCTATAACGTGTCCAACCCCTCAATAATCTTATGTTTCGATAAGATCCCCTCTCCTCCTTCTAAATTCCAGTGCATACAAGCGTAGCCGCTCCAGTCTTTCAACATACGGCAGTCCCACCATTCCGGTAATTAACCTAGTAAACCTGCATTGCACGCCGTCAATAGCAAGAATATCCTTCCTCAAATTTGGAGACCAAAACTGCACACAGTACTCCAGGTGCGGTCTCACTAGGGCCCGATACAACTGTAGAAGGACCTCTTTGCTCCTATACTCAACTCCTCTTGTTATGAAGGCCAACATTCCATTGGCTTTCTTCACTGCCTGCTGTACCTGCACGCTTCCTTTCAGTGACTGATGCACTAGGACACCCAGAATTCGTTGTACGTCCCCTTTTCCTAACTTGACACCATTCAGATAATAATCTGCCTTATTATTCTTACCATCAAAGTGGATAACCTCATACTTATCCACTGCATCTGCCATGCATCCGCCCACTCACACAACCTGTCCAAGTCACCCTGCAACCTAATAGATCTTCCTCACAGTTCACACTACCACCCAGCTTTGTATCATCTGCAAATTTGTTAATGGTACTTTTAATCCCTTCATCCAAGTCATTAATGTATATTGTAAATAGCTGCAGTCCAGCACCAAGCCTTGCGGTACCCCGCTAGTCACTGCCTGCCATTCTGAAAGGGACCCATTTATCCTCACTCTTTGCTTTCTGTCTGTCAACCAATTTTCTATCCATGTCAGTACCCTACCCCCAATACCATGTGCTCTAATTTTGCCCACTAATCTCCTATGTGGGACCTTGTCGAAGGCTTTCTGAAAGTCGAGGTACACCACATCCACCGGCTCTCCCCTGTCAATTTTCCTAGTTACATCCTCAAAAATGGATAAGGGAGAACCAGTGCATGTGGTGTATCTGGATTTTCAAAAAGCCTTTGACAAGTTCCCACACAAGAGATTAGTGTGCAAAATTAGAGCACATGGTATTGGGGTAGGGTATTGACATGGATAGAGAACTGGTTGGTACAAAGAGTAAAAATTAACTGGTCCTTTTTAGAATGGCAGGCAGTGACTAGTGGGGTGCCACAAGGCTCTGTGCTGGGACCCCAGTTATTTACAATATATATTAACGATTTAGACGAAGGAATTAAATGTAACATCTCCAAGTTTGCGGATGACACAAAGCCGGGTGGCAGTGTGAGCTGCGAGGAGGATGCAATGAGGCATGGTGATTTGGATAGGTTGGGTGAGTGGGCAGATGGATAGTAGATGCAGTATAATGTAGATAAATGTGAGGTTATCCACTTTGGTGGCAAGAACAAGAAGGCAGTTTATTATCTGAATAGTGTCAGATTAGGAAAAGTGGGAGTGCAACGAGACCTGGCTGTCCTTTCACATCAGTCACTGAAAGTAAGTGTGCAGGTACAGTAGGCAGTGGGAAAGCAAATGGCATGTTGGCCTTCATAGCGAGAGGATTTGAGTATAGGAGCAAGGAGGTCCTACTGCAGTTGTACAAGGCCCTGGTGAGACCGCACCTGGAGTATTGTGTGTAGTTTTGGTCTCCTAATTTGAGGAAGGACATTATTGCTATTGAGGGAGTGCAGCATAGGTTCACCAGGTTAATTCCCAGGATGGCAGGACTGACATATGATGAAAGAATGGATCAACTGGGCTTATATCCACTGGAATTTAGAAGGATGAGAGAGGATCTTATATAAAATTCTTAAGGGATTGGAAAGGCTAGATGCAGGCAACATGTTCCCGATGTTGGGAGAGTCCAGAACCAGGGGTCACAGTTTAAGAATAAGGGGTAGGCCATTTAGGACTGAAATGAGGAAAAACATTTTCACCCAGAGTTGTGAATCCGAAGAATTCTCTGCCACAGAAGGCAGTGGAGGCCAATTCACTGGATGTATTCGCGCGAGAGTTAGATTTCGCTCTTAGGGCTAACAGAATCAAGGGATTGTAGGGAAAAAGCAGGAACAGGGTACTGACTTTGCATGATCAGCCATGATCATATTGGATGGTGGTGCTGGCTCGAAAGGCTTACGCCTGCACCTACTTTCTATGTTTCTGTCTTTCTGGTTGGGATCGTTTTTCAGACTGATTGTGAGAGAGAAGAAAGCTGGGAAAGAGGAGAGGCAAGGCAACAGGTGGCAGGTCGTAGAAGGACATGGGTGAGGGAGTTATTTGATAGGCGGTTGGGTGGAACAAAGGCCAGAGGGGACATTACAGATTTCATATGTACTGCAGAGGCCTGTCTGTTCCTTCATGAGTGACCCGTGGATCCACAGACCAAGCTGCAAGGACCAAGATTATGAAGCTCCACTCAAACACGAAGGAAAGAAAAATCAGTGACTTTGCGGAAGTTGAACCAATTTCCTTTTTCACCTTTTTTTAAAAACCTGAAGTAAATTACATAATGCACACGATGTGCTTAATGATTACTGTTCTAAGCTGATTTCTGATTCATGATCTCTGCCCCAAATTATTGTTTCATTTTGGACAAAAATTTGCAGCGGATAATTAGAATAAAATATTCACTTTTTTTTGTGCAGTTATTTGTATAACTGGCCAAAATTGAAAGATTGTTCTCCTTAAATTTACACCATGTTGTGTTACTAATTTTGAATCCAAATGGAAATTACGTAGGAAAGAAATAATACATGCTTTCAATTGATCTTGGACAGCGAAACAAATGTATTGGGAAATAATTGTAAACTCTGACTGCTCAGATCTATTAAGAAACACACTGATGTCATCAGGTAAACTGACGTAGAGGAAAACACAGAGGTCATGGGAGGCATTTCCTTATTTCAAAAAACTTCCCAATCAAAGAGTATATAAACAGTTACAGAATCCCAAAAGCACATCAGATCTCAGTTGCCACCTCAACATACTCCACAGCAAAGTTATCTTATAAACCAGTGATCAGCAATGAACACTCTCAAGAGACTTCTCCCAGCAGTTATGCTCTCATTGATTGTACTGAACATTGTTGGCAATACACTATCAGGTAAGTCTTTAAAATGCCTTTTAACTAATTAGATTTTCAAGAAAGCTATTTACTTGTGCTACATGTATGACTATATTTTTCATTCTTCCAGCTGCAGCATACAGAGACTGCTGTCTCGCTTATTCAAAGAAGCGACTGCCACAAAAATTGATCTCTGGTTATGTGGAGCAAAAATCCAATGAAATATGTGAGATAGATGCAATTATGTAAGTACAAATAAACAATACATTGCTTATGAAAATAGAATAAAAATTATTACAATTTTCAATTAATGGATCAACAATTTAAATATTTTATAGATTCTACACCGTCAGAGGAAGAGCAGTGTGTGCAGATCCTGGGCACCATTGGGTGAAGAAAGCACTGCATTTTTTGAGGTAAGCAACATAATAATTAACTGATAACATTGAGAAAGCTACAGCAGTGATCTGAAATTTATAAAGTGTTGCCAATCAAGGGTGGATGAGGGTTGCATCCATAATCAAACTTCTGAATATAAATCTGAAAAATATCATTTTCTTTGCAAAGTTGCTGTAAAATGTAAACAACTACCCAGTAATATTTGATATTTAGATATTATTGACAGCACGTTTATTGATTTCTTTCATTATAATATTTGAAACTTATTGATCTCTTTGTCTTCCAGCAAAAAGGTGAGAAAAATGTCACAAGATTGAGCCGCGTCTCGAGGAAAGAAGTTGGCTGCAAGAAACTATCCTGCATAGTATCTATGCCCAGAGAATAGAAGTTTATTAAAACTTCCGTAATTTGTATCAATCATAATTGATGTGTAAGCCACTTTATTTTTAATATGTTCCACTGAACTTAATGAAGTAACTTAACTGTATATTTTTATTTAATTTTTTGCTACAACATTCTGGTTGTGAATTAAATGACAGTGATTGTAATATTATCACCTGTGTCAGTCAATCTATGCTTAATTTATTGGAAAGTGAAAGATGCCAAGGAGTATCTCAGAGTTTAAGTGGCACTGTGTTAAATGCCACCTTTGTGTATTTTTAAAAAATGGCAGCGAATGAAAAATAAAGATATTTATTTCAGATTTCTTCTTCAGTAATTTATTTTATGGGATCTTGTTTGCCTCACTAACGGAAACCTGGTCAATGGTAAACCACTTACATACAGCATTGTCAGCAGAACTGTAAACTATAGCTCATCACAAACATCTTTCCAACTTCATCAGACATGAGATGCAATAAAATAAAGAGCAGGGAGATTGTTCCCATAGTTCAGAATCCCAGGAAAGCCAACTTGAGGGATTCCAAACATTCAACGTGAGGTTTCTGGTTTTGCATGCCTAACAGAATTACGACTTTTGAGATCCTGAATGGAACTTAAATCAACTTGGTAAAAGTCCTGCAACAGCTCCTCCAGGTGTCTACATTTAAACTGGTTTCTTGTTTTTCCCTGGCACCTGTTCTTCATTTAAGCAAATGCTTTGACCAAAAGGAACAACGAAACTGAGTAATTAAATTATTTATAACTCATTTGCTAAAGTTGACCAGTTTTCTAACTAATCTCAGAAACAGGCATATCATTATTCTCAATGCGGTAAATATTGAAATATCGTATGTTCTGCTGATTTCTGCTTGGATTGAGGTGCCTTAAGCCTTAAAGTTAAAGACCTATCACCGTCCGGCGCGGCCTGGAACGTGGCAACTTCAACAGCCTGACCGCGGGAGAAGACGGCAGGGGAACAGAAAATACATTCTGGCCTTCTATCACAGTGAGGAGGTGACTGGAGGAGACTCACTGTGATGGATGCTTCTTTTTGATAAGATCCCCTCTCCTCCTTCTAAATTCAATTGTATACAAGCCTAGCGGCTCCAGTCTTTCAACATATGACAGTCCCACCATTCCGGGAATTAACCTAGTAAACCTGCATTGCACGCCCTCAATAGCAAGAATATCCTTCCCCAAATTTGGAGACCAAAACTGCACACAGTACTCCAGGTGCAGTCTCACTAGGGCCCTACACAACAGCAGAAGGAACTCTTTGCTCCTATACTCAACTCCTCTTGTTATGAAGGCCAACATTCCATTGGCTTTCTTCACTGCCTGCTGTATCTGCATGCATCCTTTCAGTGACTGATGCACTAGGACACCCAGATCTCGTTGTAGGTCCCCTTTTCCTAACTTGACACCATTCAGATAATAATCTGCCTTATTATTCTTACCACAAAAGTGGATAACCTCACACTTATCCACTGCATCTGCCATGCATCCGCCCACCTAATAGATCTTCCTCACAGCTCACACTACCACCCAGCTTTGTATCATCTGCAAATTTGCTAATGGTACTTTTAATTCCTTCATCCAAGTCATTAATGTATATTGTAAATAGCTGCAGTCCAGCACCGAGCCTTGCGGTACCCCACTAGTCACTGCCTACCATTCTGAAAGGGACCCATTTATCCTCACTCTTTGCTTTCTGTCTGTCAACCAATTTCCTATCCATGTCAGTACCTTACCCCCAATACCATGTAATCTAATTTTGCCCATTAATCTCCTATGTGGGACCTTGTCGAAGGCTTTCTGAAAGTCGAGGTACACCACATCCACCGGCTCTCCCCTGTCAATTTTCCTAGTTACATCCTCAAAAAAATCCAGAAGATTAGTCAAGCATGATTTACCCTTCGTAAATCCATGCTGACTCGGAACGATCCTGTTACTGCTATCCAAATGCTCTGCAATTTCGTCTTTTATAATTGACTCCAGCATCTTCCCCACACTGATGTCAGACTAACTGGTCTATTATTTCCCATTTACTCTCTCCCTCCTTTCTTAAAAAGTGGGATAACATTAGCTACCCTCCAATCCACAGGAACTGATCCTGAATCTATAGAACTTTGGAAAATGATCACCAATGCGTCCACAATTTCTAGAACCACCTCCTTAAGTACCCTGGGATGCAGACCATCAGGCCCTGGGGATTTATCAGCCTTCAGTCCCATCATTCTACCCAACACCATTTCCTGCCTAATGTGAATCTCTTTCAGTTTCAAGAGTATATAAACAGTTGGCAGAATCCCAAAAGGACATCAGATCTCAGTTACTACCTCAGCATAGTTAACCTATAAACCAGTGATCAGCAATGAACCACTCTCAAGAGATTTCTCCCAGCAGCTATGCTCTCATTGATAGTACTGAACATGTTTGGTAATTCGCCAACAGCAGGTAAGTCCCAGAGATTCTTTTTAATTCATTCCTATTAATAAGATTTGAAATATATACTTGATTGTGCTACAAGCATGACAATATTTTTTTCACTTTTCCAGCTGCAACATTCGCAGACTGCTGTCTCGCTTATTCAAAGAAGCCACTGCCACGAAAATTGATCTCTGGTTATGTAGAACAAAAATCCAATGAAACATGTGAGATCGATGTAATTATGTAAGTAACTATCAACAATACATTACTGATGAGCATAGAACAAAAGTTATTACAATGTTCAATTAATGGATCAACAATTTAAATATTTTATAGATTCTACACCATCAGAGGCCGAGCAGTGTGTTGAGATCCTGAGCAGCATTGGGTGAAGAAAGCACTGAATCTTTTGAGGTAAGACTAAGCAACATAATAATTGACTGATAACATTGAGAAAGCTACATCAGTGATCTGAAATTTATGAAGTGTTGCCAACATTTGGGGGGCATGGTGTTGCAGCAGTAGAGTTGCTGCCTTACAGCGCCAGAGACCCGGGTTCGATCCTGACCATGGGTGCTATCTGTGCGGAGTTTGTCCTTTCTCCCCATGACCTGCGTAGGGTTTCTCCGGATGCTCCGGTTTCCTCCCACACTCCAAAGGCATGCAGGTTTGTAGGTAATTGGCTTGGTAAAAAATGTAAATTGTCCCTAGTGTGTGTAGGATAGTATTAGTGTGCGGGGATCATTGGTCGGCGTGGACTCGGTGGGCCGCAGGGCCTGTTTCCGTGCTGTATCTTCAAACAAAACGAAACTAAACTAAACAATCAAGAGTAGATGAGGGTCGCATCCACAATCAAACTTCTGAATGTAAATCTCAAAAATATTATTTTTGCTAAGTTGCTGTAAAATTCAAACGACTCCTCAGTAATATTTGATATTTAGAAGGAATTATTAACTGTAGGATTATAACATGGTGGTTGGCTGTATTGAGGAACCAAGTACGGAAAAGGCATGTTGAGTTCTTGAACTATGCAATGAGAAATGGTTAATGTGTACAGGACGGAGGCTGGAAGACATACTATGAACCCATAGAGGTGGGCTGTACAGGCTTTGCAGGACACTCATTCTGCAAAGTCTTCAACTTGGGCATTATGAGGCTGGCAAAGAAGAGGGCCATTCAATCCGCAAGCGAAGCCGCAGAGAAAGCCACTTGGTGGCTTTGGATTAAGAGGGCTGATCCGTGGGCAGTTGCTGCTGGGACGCAAGTCGGGGCCTGATCAACCCCGGCTGGGCTGCCTGGGCGAGGGTGTCTGATGTTATGAGACCCGAAACACCCCATGACCCCAGGTCACATCACTGAGGATGCGTCCCAGCGCATCCAGAAGATGTATCTTTCACATTGTTGCAAAAGGATCTTTAGGAAAATGTGACCGTGACATAATAGAACATCAAATTTTCTAAAGTTCTACCACACCAATTGAGTCACTTCATGCGGATCAAACTGAAACTAGTCTTAAATCCATACTAAGGAAACTACAAAGGAAACTATTGGTCATTTACCTGTGGTTCACTGGGAAAACATATTTCCTCTTTGTCGGCAGCTTTAATCTAATGCCTTTCATATAATATAATATACTTTCATAACTAACAATGGCACTCGTTGCCTGAATGGGAATGTTGGGATATTGAAATATCTTGTTAAAATGGTCGAAGCTCATTTAGAAGTTCTTCCAAGTGAAACAGAGGTTCACAGGCGCCTCCTCTAGTCTCATCTCCTGTATCCAGTGTTCTCAATGTGGGCTCCTGACCATCGGCGAGACCAAACAAAGACAAGGCAACCGTTTCGCTGAACAATTACACTCAGTCTACAAAGGCCTATGGGATCTCCCAGTTTCGAATGATTTCAATTCCCCTTCCCATTCCCACACTGAGCTTTCTGTCCTGGGCCTCCTCCGTTGCCAGAGTGAGGCCACATGCAAATTGGAGGAACAGTACCTCAAAGTATGCATGGGGAGCACACAACCCAGTGGTCCTGACCCGAAACATCACCTATCCTTTTTCCCCAGAGATGCTGTCTGACTCGCTGTGTTACTCCAGTACTTTGTGTGTATCTTTAAAATTTGACCTTGTACAATTAGTGCAATTCATTTGAATGGAATCATGTGTTTTTCTGCTTTAAACACAAAGATATTTTTTAAGGGGGTTTCATGTGGAAACCCAGAGATGCTAAGAGCAACCCCATGATGTCTGACAGTGGGCCTTCCATTATTGAATGGATCTTCAATATCTTGCTTAATCAGCTGTTTTCTCATGAGCCAGAGTGCAAGAATAATTTATTGACTAGGGCATCATGCTACCTTACTGAACAACACAGTAGGAGTGTTTTTCAGCAGGAAACCATACCTGGGTTACCTCTTCAGTAAAGTATTTAAATGTAAAGTCAAGTGAACAAGTAAAACACAGAAATTTAAATTAAAGTGGTATCCATATGCTCGGTAAAAGTGTGAATAAAATTACATGAAAGTAAAACCCAAAAATGTTACACAAATTTATTCGTCTGAAAGTTTAAAAAAATTTACTACTTAATTTCAGCATTAAAATACAAGCAGAGGAACATGGTGTAAAATATTCAGAATTTATCAAACAAAATTGATAGCTGAAATTACTTTTTACAAAGAACTAATTTAAATAATTTATAGTTTTAAAAATAGTTTTAATTTCACTAAAGATGTTTATGCTTTTCACTGCATTTCATTACATATGTATAGAAATTGATTTAAGTTATTTTATGGGTGACGTTTCGGGTCGAGACCCTTCTTCAGACTGATGTCAGGGGGGCGGGGCAAAGAAAGGATATAGGTGGAGACAGGAAGATAGAGGAAGAACTGGGAAGGGGGAGGGGAAGAGAGGGACAGAGGAACTATCTAAAGTTGGAGAAGTCAATGTTGACTTCAGATAGTTCCTCTGTCCCTTCTTCCCCCCCCCCCTCCCATCCCAGTTCACCCTCTATCTTCCTGTCTCCACCTATATCCTCCCTTTGCCCCCCCCCCTGACATCAGTCTGAAGAAGGGTCTCGACCTGAAATGTCACCCATTCCTTCTCTCCTGAGATGCTGCCTGACCTGTTGAGTTACTCCAGCATTTTGTGAATAAATACCTTCGATTTGTACCAGTATCTGCAGTTATTTTCCTACACTCAATTATTTTATTGATCAATTTTCCAATTCCTTCACCCTGCTCGCTTTATCAAAGCATTAATGAATGTTGAGGTTAGTTTTTATGCATTCTGCTCCTCAGCAAGTGGCTGTTCTCACTGGCAATGAAATATTGTTTATTTGACAAAGGAAGTTATTGCAGCTCTCAGCTTCTTCCAACAGTAAACACTAAATAAAGATGACCAACTGGATATTTTCCTATCAATTGCCAGGCTTTGTTCTGCCCCCACCACTACTCCAGCACTTTGTGTTTTACTGGAGGGACTTTTTAAGAAGCCCAGCAATATGAAGGAGACCAAAAGATCGTTCAAAAGTTCCTTTTGAAACCTACCATAGAATCTATATACACCATCCTATCAAGTGTGTATTCTAATGTGTAAATATTTATCATCTTCCTTCAGTCTGCCTCAGATTCCTATGCCAATCATTTAACATCTTTTCACCTATTTATCAATGTTTCGCTATTGGAACAATTTTCATCATTTAATTCCTTCATGACTGTGAAAATCCTCTCCATATTTTCATAATATATTTCATATTTTCATATGAGACGGAGGAGGCCATTGGGCCTTTGAAGCCTACGTCAGCATTCAGCACAATCCCATCAGTAAAACTCGTATTTTCTCATGTAACGTACTCTCTCTGAGCGACCCATCGACTCCACCCGACTCGCATGCCTCACACCTACACCAGAAGCTACGTGCAGTCATTAATTAAACCGAGCAGCATGTCAACAGGATGTGAGAGGAATCTGGAGCAACCTGGGATAATCCATATGGGTGTGAGCACTGCACAAAGCCAGCACTCAAGGCCATCTGCAGTCAAAGATGAACAATATCATGAACTAAGTACACATGAATGAAAATCACGTATTGTCATTTAGGTTGGCGTAACTCGCCTTTGGGAGCACATCTTCACTGCAACCTTACATTCCTGGAATCGTTCCAGCAGGATCCCTTCAACATTCTTTTTCAGGTTTTTGCATTCTTTCAAAAGTCTGGCACTTAGAATTTGTTGCTTCACCCCTGAGGTGAGCACTCCTGTGCTTTGTATAACGTCACTACGACTTTAACTTCAGTGCGTCGAAGTTGGATTAAATAGAGCAATACTTTTTGCACTGTAGGAAAATAACTGCAGATGCTGGTACAAATCGAAGGTATCACAAAATGCTGGAGTAACTCAGCAGGTCAGGCAGCATCAAGGAGAGAGGGAATGGGTGACGTTTCAGGTCAAAACCCTTCTTCAGACTGAAGGGTCTCGACCCGAAACGTCACCCATTCCCTCTCTCCTGGATGCTGCCTGACCTGCTGAGTTACTCCAGCATTTTGTGATATTTTTTGCACTGTACTGTTTGATTTCTGTGTGATAGCTAATACAAAGGAAAGATGTACGATATCTTCCACCAAGTCTGTGATTTGCCTCCAGGGTTTTCCCAGCATCTGGTCTGGTATCGTGCAGGGGAACCTTGGCTTGTGGCACCCAAAGGTAAGTTATGCCAATCTAAATGGCTGTTGTATGATTTTCATTCATGTGCGCTTAGTTCATGGATAGCACCAGCAAGGAACATGAATGCACAGCCCTTGTGAAATCTGCTTATGCTTTAACTAAAATAGTACAGCTTGGAAGATTCCAACCCATGGAATCCAAAGCTGAGAATCAGTCTCAGATGGTCCCTTGAGTGACTTTCCTGACTTTAGTCCTGAGTTGCACATGGAGGATTAGTTGAAACAATGTATGAAGATGTGGGAGGGAGGGATAAGATGAGGGGCTTTAGGATGATTCACTGTCATGGGAAATATTTTAATATAACTAATATCACTTTTTAGATTCCTCCATTTTGTGCAGTAATTTTGCAATTAATACCCAATTTGTACTACAGAGCTGGCCAAGTTTGAAAGCCTGTTCTCTTTAGATTTATACTGTGCTGTGTTACATTTTGAATCTAAATGGAAATAACATAGGAAGCAAATACTACCTGCTGCAATTGATTGTGAATAATAACAAAGGTATTAGGAAGTATATAGATTGTGAAATCAGGCCAAGATCTATTTATAAACAGCCTGGTGTAAACAGGTGAAGTAACATCGTGGAAAATCCAGAGGTCATGGGTTGCAAAAATTTCCCAATCAAAGAGTATATAAACAGTTGACAGAATCAAAAAAGCACATCAGATCACTGTTGCAACCTCAACATACTCCACAGCAAAGTTATCTTCTAAACCAGTGATCAACAATGAACACTCTCAAGAGACTTCTCCCAGCAGTTATGCTCTCATTGATTGTACTGAACATTGTTGGTAATACACTATCAGGTAAGTCTTTAAAATGCCTTTTAACTAATTAGATTTTCAAGAAAGCTATTTACTTGTGCTACATGTATGACTATATTTTTCATTCTTCCAGCTGCAGCATACAGAGACTGCTGTCTCGCTTATTCAAAGAAGCGACTGCCACAAAGATTAATCTCTGGTTATGTGGAGCAAAAATCCAATGAAATATGTGAGATAGATGCAATTATGTAAGTACAAATAAACAATACATTGCTTATGAAAATAGAACAAAACTAAATAACAATTTTCAATTAATAAATCAACAATTTAAATATTTTATAGATTCTACACCATCAGAGGAAGAGCAGTGTGTGCAGATCCTGGGCACCATTGGGTGAAGAAAGCACTGCATTTTTTGAGGTAAGCAACATAATAATTGACTGATAACATTGAGAAAGCTACAGCAGTGATCTGAAACTTATAAAGTGTTGCCAATCAAGGGTGGATGAGGGTTGCATCCACAATCAAACTTCTGAATATAAATCTGAAAAATATCATTTTCTTTGCAAAGTTGCTGTAAAATGTAAACAACTACCCAGTAATATTTGATATTTAGATATTATTGACAGCACTTTTATTGATTTCTTTCATTATAATATTTGAAACTTATTGATCTCTTTGTCTTCCAGCAAAAAGCTGAGAAAAATGTCACAAGATTGAGCCGCGTCTCGAGGAAAGAAGTTGGCTGCAAGAAACTATCCTGCATAGTATCTATGCCCAGAGAATAGAAGTTTATTAAAACTTCCGTAATTTGTATCAATCATAATTGATGTGTAAGCCACTTTATTTTTAGTATGTTCCACTGAACTTAATGAAGTAACTTAACTGTATATTTTTATTTAATTTTTTGCTACAACATTCTGGTTGTGAATTAAATGACAGTGATTGTAATATTATCACCTGTGTCAGTCAATCTATGCTTAATTTATTGGAAAGTGAAAGATGCCAAGGAGTATCTCAGAGTTTAAGTGGCACTGTGTTAAATGCCACCTTTGTGTATTTTTAAAAAATGGCAGCGAATGAAAAATAAAGATATTTATTTCAGATTTCCTCTTCAGTAATTTATTTTATGGGATCTTGTTTGCCTCACTAACGGAAACCTGGTCAATGGTAAACCACTTACATACAGCATTGTCAGCAGAACTGTAAACTATAGCTCATCACAAACATCTTTCCAACTTCATCAGACATGAGATGCAATAAAATAAAGAGCAGGGAGATTGTTCCCATAGTTCAGAATCCCAGGAAAGCCAACTTGAGGGATTCCAAACATTCAACGTGAGGTTTCTGGTTTTGCATGCCTAACAGAATTACGACTTTTGAGATCCTGAATGGAACTTAAATCAACTTGGTAAAAGTCCTGCGACAGCTTCTCCAGGTGTCTACATTTAAACTGGTTTCTTGTTTTTCCTGGCACCTGTTCTTCATTTAAGCAAATGCTTTGACCAAAAGGAACAACGAAACTGAGTATTTAAATTATTTATGACTCATTTGCTAAAGTTGACTTCAGTTTTCTAACTAATCTCAGAAACAGGCATATCATTATTCTCAATGCGGTAAATATTGAAATATCGTATGTTCTGCTGATTTCTGCTTGGATTGAGGTGCCTTAAGCCTTAAAGTTAAAGACCTATCACCGTCCGGCATGGCCTGGAACGTGGCAACTTCAACAGCCTGACCGCGGGAGAAAACGGCAGGGGAACAGAAAATACATTCTGGCCTTCTATCACAGTGAGGAGATGACTGGAGGAGACTCACTGTGATGGATGCTTCTTTTTGTTTGGTGTTGGTTTATGATTGTGTGTGTTATTGCTTATTTTTATTGCTCTTATTGTTGGACTGTGGGTAATCTTTCATTTCACTGCGCATTTATGTGTATGTGACAAATAAAATTGACTATTGAAGTTCAGAGTCTTGGAGTCATTCAGCACAGAAACCTGCCTTTGGACCTATCCTGGTCATCAAGTGCCCATCTATCCTAATCCAGTTTTCCACCATTCAGGCAATAACTTTCTAATGACATGGCAGCTAAAGGACTCATTCAGATATATCTTTAATATTGTGAGAGCACCTGTCTCTACTACCCCACAGGCAGTGTATTCCAGATTTTACCCACTCTCTCGGTAATAAAATTCTTCCCCAAGTCTCACTAAATCTCTTACCACTAACCTTTGCTCTCTGGTTATGGACACTTCTGCTGAAGGGAAATGTTATCAATACCTACCCAATCTATTATTTTCTTTCCACTGGGAGCACTCCCATTTCTCCCACTAGCACGCCCCCCCCCTTTCTATTCTCACACACCATCCCCTTCTACTCATATCCCTCCCTCTGGCTTCATTATTCTAGACAATAGACAATAGACAATAGGTGCAGGAGGAGGCCATTCGGCCCGTCGAGCCAGCACCGCCATTCAATGTGATCATGGCTAATCATTCTAAATCAGTACCCCGTTCCTGCCTTCTCCCCATACCCCCTGACTCCGCTATCCTTAAGAGCTCTATCTAGCTCTCTCTCTTGAATGCATTCAGAGAATTGGCCTCCACTGCCTTCTGAGGCAGAGAATTCCACAGATTCACAACTCTCTGACTGAAAAAGTTTTTCCTCATCTCCGTTCTGAATGGCCTATCCCCCCCCTTATTCTTAAACTGTGGCCCCTTGTTCTGGACTCTCCCAGCATTGGGAACATGTTTTCTGCCTCTAACGTGTCCAACCCCTTAATAATCTTATACGTTTCGATAAGGTCTCCTCTCATCCTTCTCACCTGTTCTCTCCTTATCCTACACACTTTTGCCTCATTTGCATCTCTAGCCTTTGTCAAGTCATCCTCGCCCGTATCCACCTATTACTTGCCAGGTTTAGCTTGCCCCACCTCTGTTCCACCTTTTCCTCCACTTCCACAATCATTCAACAGAAGAGATCTGACCTGAAACATTGTCTATCCATGTCTTGCAGAAATGCCTCAGATCCTGCTGTTTCTTCAGCACTTTGTGTTTTTATTCTCTTCTTTTTTTGTAAACTTCACTGAGGTACTCCCTTCACCTTTTCCGCTCCACTGAAAACAAACCAGATCTATTCAACTGTCTTGCTCCGTTCCTCCGCTTGAAATGGAAAATCATCAAATTGGGAACAACTCACATCGTCCTGCATTCTATACTAGAACAGCAAGTTTATCAACAAATTCATTGAATTTAAAAAAAAATCTGTACTTATGTTCTTGGACTGCATTCATTTTCCATGCTGTTTTCATCTTCTTTTCACTTATAATCCATTCAAAATCTAGATTTGCATCACATTTCATTGACAAGTTGAGGAGCTTAAATGTGCATGCAGTGTTTGTTTTGACCCGACAACGTAAATGGCAAAGTAGGGATATTGTGTGAGGTGAAAAGTGCCAATAGTTGCTGGATGATTCCTGTTACTCTGCTGTTATGCTCTATGAATGTGACAGCCTCCCTTCAGCCTCTCTACTGACAAAGGAGGCCATTGGGCCTTGCAGGTCTATGCCAGCTCTCGGTGCAATCCCAGCAGTTCAACACTCTTTAATTTCTCATGTAACATATTGTCTCTTACATGCCCATCAGCTCCACCCTGATTCTCATGCCACACACGTACACCAGAAGCTGCAATCATCAATTAACCTTAGCAGCATGTCATCAGGATGTGGAAGGAATCCGGAGCAAACAGGGAAAATCCATATGGGTGCAAGCGGAATGTTTGCACTGCACAAAGACAGCACTCAAGGCCACCTCCAGGCAAAGAAGAATAACATTGGCTTCCCCACTGATTTTACATCACTGCAACGTTTCAGTCCTGGAATTGTTCCAGCTCAATCCATCCAACACTCTTTTTCAGGCCTTTGCATCCTTCCAAAGGTCTGGTACTTAAAATTTGCAATTACCCTCGTGAGCTCAAATCAATGTTTTGTATAACAACAATATAACTTTACCTTTAGTGCCTGGAAGTTGGGTTAAATAGAGCAATATTTTTATGCATCATGCTATTCGATTTTGATGTCATATTTAATGTAAAGGGAAGATGTTCTGTGACTTTCACCAAGGCTGTGATCAGCCTTCCCTGTCCTCCCGACATCCAACATGCTATTATGCAGTGGAACCTCGGCTTGTGCATTGACTCTTAAAGGCAAGTTACGCCAACCTGAATGGATCTTCAGTGATTTTCTTTCATGCGAGTTTAGTTCATGGATGGCACCAGCCAAAAACATGAATGCACAACCCTTGTGAAGTCTGATTGGGCTTTAACAAATGGGGTACGGCTGAGAAGCTGGGAATCTGTCTCAGTTTGTCCTGGAACAGACTTTCCTGACTGTAGCCCTGAGTTAAACATGGAAGATTAGTTGGAGCAATAAAGAGCATATGTCGGATGTAGGAGGGATGGGTAGGATAAAGAGTTTGATGAATATTCACTGTAGTGGGAAGTATTTGATTTAAAAGCTATATCTCACACAGGTTCCAAGTGGAGTTGCTCTCCACAGGCTGAGAACTGGTCAGGATGTTGCTTTTTTATGGAGGGACATCGCAGACCTCAGAAGTGCTGCAGAGGCCTGTTCCTTCATGAGTGACCTTCAATCCACAGGCTGCGCTGCATGGCCCAAGATCATAAGGTTCCACTCAAGAATGCAGGAAAGAAAAATCGGTGACTTCGCAGAATTTGAACGATTTTCCTTTTCCATTTTTTGAACCTGAAGAGAATTATATGATGCACACAATGTGCTTCATGTTTTAATTCCGAAGCTAAATCCTGATTTACAGCAGATAATTAGAAAAAAATATTCATTTTTAAGATCGATCTGTTTTGTGCAGTGCTGACCCAATTTGTTTTACAGAGCTGACCAATCTTGATTTTCAAGATGTTGAATTACTAATTTTGAATCTAAATGAAAATAGCATAAGAAATAGGAGCTTCAATTACTCTTGGGCAGTGAAACATAGGTATTAAAAATCACATAGGTTGTAAAATCAGGCTGTCAAGATCTATTTATAAACACTCTGATATAAGCAAGTAAAGTGCCAATAGTGGAAATTCCAGACGTCACGTGTTCATTTCTCTTGTTACAAAATTTCCCAATCAAAGTCAATAGACAATAGGTGCAGGAGTAGGCCATTCGGTCCTTCGAGCCAGCACACCCATTCAATGTGATCATGGCTGATTATTCTCAATCAGTACCCCGTTCCTGCCTACTCCCCGTACCCCCTGACTCCGCGATCCCTAAGAGCTCTATCTAGCTCTCTCTTGAATGCATTCAGAGAATTGGCCCCCACTACCTTCTCAGGCAGTGAATTCCACAGATTTACAACAGTCTGACTGAAACTTTTTTTCCTCATCTCCGTTCTAAATGCCCTAGCCTTATTCTTAAACTGTGGCCACTCGTTCTGGACTCCCCCAACATTGGGAACATGTTTCCTGCCTATAACGTGTCCAACCCCTCAATAATCTTATGTTTCGATAAGATCCCCTCTCCTCCTTCTAAATTCCAGTGCATACAAGCGTAGCCGCTCCAGTCTTTCAACATACGGCAGTCCCACCATTCCGGTAATTAACCTAGTAAACCTGCATTGCACGCCGTCAATAGCAAGAATATCCTTCCTCAAATTTGGAGACCAAAACTACACACAGTACTCCAGGTGCGGTCTCACTAGGGCCCGATACAACTGCAGAAGGACCTCTTTGCTCCTATACTCAACTCCTCTTGTTATGAAGGCCAACATTCCATTGGCTTTCTTCACTGCCTGCTGTACCTGCACGCTTCCTTTCAGTGACTGATGCACTAGGACACCCAGAATTCGTTGTACGTCCCCTTTTCCTAACTTGACACCATTCAGATAATAATCTGCCTTATTATTCTTACCATCAAAGTGGATAACCTCATACTTATCCACTGCATCTGCCATGCATCCACCCACTCACACAACCTGTCCAAGTCACCCTGCAACCTAATAGATCTTCCTCACAGTTCACACTACCACCCAGCTTTGTATCATCTGCAAATTTGTTAATGGTACTTTTAATCCCTTCATCCAAGTCATTAATGTATATTGTAAATAGCTGCGGTCCAGCACCAAGCCTTGCGGTACCCCGCTAGTCACTGCCTGCCATTCTGAAAGGGACCCATTTATCCTCACTCTTTGCTTTCTGTCTGTCAACCAATTTTCTATCCATGTCAGTACCCTACCCCCAATACCATGTGCTCTAATTTTGCCCACTAATCTCCTATGTGGGACCTTGTCGAAGGCTTTCTGAAAGTCGAGGTACACCACATCCACCGGCTCTCCCCTGTCAATTTTCCTAGTTACATCCTCAAAAATGGATAAGGGAGAACCAGTGCATGTGGTGTATCTGGATTTTCAAAAAGCCTTTGACAAGTTCCCACACAAGAGATTAGTGTGCAAAATTAGAGCACATGGTATTGGGGTAGGGTATTGACATGGATAGAGAACTGGTTGGTACAAAGAGTAAAAATTAACTGGTCCTTTTTAGAATGGCAGGCAGTGACTAGTGGGGTGCCACAAGGCTCTGTGCTGGGACCCCAGTTATTTACAATATATATTAACGATTTAGACGAAGGAATTAAATGTAACATCTCCAAGTTTGCGGATGACACAAAGCCGGGTGGCAGTGTGAGCTGCGAGGAGGATGCAATGAGGCATGGTGATTTGGATAGGTTGGGTGAGTGTGGGCAGATGGATAGTAGATGCAGTATAATGTAGATAAATGTGAGGTTATCCACTTTGGTGGCAAGAACAAGAAGGCAGTTTATTATCTGAATAGTGTCAGATTAGGAAAAGTGGGAGTGCAACGAGACCTGGCTGTCCTTTCACATCAGTCACTGAAAGTAAGTGTGCAGGTACAGTAGGCAGTGGGAAAGCAAATGGCATGTTGGCCTTCATAGCGAGAGGATTTGAGTATAGGAGCAAGGAGGTCCTACTGCAGTTGTACAAGGCCCTGGTAAGACCGCACCTGGAGTATTGTGTGTAGTTTTGGTCTCCTAATTTGAGGAAGGACATTATTGCTATTGAGGGAGTGCAGCATAGGTTCACCAGGTTAATTCCCAGGATGGCAGGACTGACATATGATGAAAGAATGGATCAACTGGGCTTATATTCACTGGAATTTAAAAGGATGAGAGAGGATCTTATATAAAATTCTTAAGGGATTGGAAAGGCTAGATGCAGGCAACATGTTCCCGATGTTGGGAGAGTCCAGAACCAGGGGTCACAGTTTAAGAATAAGGGGTAGGCCATTTAGGACTGAAATGAGGAAAAACATTTTCACCCAGAGTTGTGAATCCGAAGAATTCTCTGCCACAGAAGGCAGTGGAGGCCAATTCACTGGATGTATTCGCGCGAGAGTTAGATTTCGCTCTTAGGGCTAACAGAATCAAGGGATTGTAGGGAAAAAGCAGGAACAGGGTACTGACTTTGCATGATCAGCCATGATCATATTGGATGGTGGTGCTGGCTCGAAAGGCTTACGCCTGCACCTACTTTCTATGTTTCTGTCTTTCTGGTTGGGATCGTTTTTCAGACTGATTGTGAGAGAGAAGAAAGCTGGGAAAGAGGAGAGGCAAGACAACAGGTGGCAGGTCGTAGAAGGACATGGGTGAGGGAGTTATTTGATAGGCGGTTGGGTGGAACAAAGGCCAGAGGGGACATTACAGATTTCATATGTACTGCAGAGGCCTGTCTGTTCCTTCATGAGTGACCCGTGGATCCACAGACCAAGCTGCAAGGACCAAGATTATGAAGCTCCACTCAAACACGAAGGAAAGAAAAATCAGTGACTTTGCGGAAGTTGAACCAATTTCCTTTTTCACCTTTTTTAAAAAACCTGAAGTAAATTACATAATGCACACGATGTGCTTAATGATTACTGTTCTAAGCTGATTTCTGAGTCATGATCTCTGCCCCAAATTATTGTTTCATTTTGGACAAAAATTTGCAGCGGATAATTAGAATAAAATATTCACTTTTTTTTGTGCAGTTATTTGTATAACTGGCCAAAATTGAAAGATTGTTCTCCTTAAATTTACACCATGTTGTGTTACTAATTTTGAATCCAAATGGAAATTACGTAGGAAAGAAATAATACATGCTTTCAATTGATCTTGGACAGCGAAACAAATGTATTGGGAAATAATTGTAAACTCTGACTGCTCAGATCTATTAAGAAACACACTGATGTCATCAGGTAAACTGACGTAGAGGAAAACACAGAGGTCATGGGAGGCATTTCTTTATTTCAAAAAACTTCCCAATCAAAGAGTATATAAACAGTTACAGAATCCCAAAAGCACATCAGATCTCAGTTGCCACCTCAACATACTCCACAGCAAAGTTATCTTATAAACCAGTGATCAGCAATGAACACTCTCAAGAGACTTCTCCCAGCAGTTATGCTCTCATTGATTGTACTGAACATTGTTGGCAATACACTATCAGGTAAGTCTTTAAAATGCCTTTTAACTAATTAGATTTTCAAGAAAGCTATTTACTTGTGCTACATGTATGACTATATTTTTCATTCTTCCAGCTGCAGCATACAGAGACTGCTGTCTCGCTTATTCAAAGAAGCAACTGCCACAAAAATTGATCTCTGGTTATGTGGAGCAAAAATCCAATGAAATATGTGAGATAGATGCAATTATGTAAGTACAAATAAACAATACATTGCTTATGAAAATAGAATAAAAATTATTACAATTTTCAATTAATGGATCAACAATTTAAATATTTTATAGATTCTACACCGTCAGAGGAAGAGTAGTGTGTGCAGATCCTGGACACCATTGGGTGAAGAAAGCACTGCATTTTTTGAGGTAAGCAACATAATAATTAACTGATAACATTGAGAAAGCTACAGCAGTGATCTGAAATTTATAAAGTGTTGCCAATCAAGGGTAGATGAGGGTTGCATCCATAATCAAACTTCTGAATATAAATCTGAAAAATATCATTTTCTTTGCAAAGTTGCTGTAAAATGTAAACAACACAGTAATATTTCGATATTTAGAAATTATTGACAGAATGTTTTCATTGACTTTTTTTCTTGTTACAATATTTGATCACTTGAAATTTATTGATTTCTTTGTCTTCCAGCAAAAAGCTGAAAAAAATGTCACCAGATTGAGCCGTGTCTCAAGCCGTGTCGAGGAAAGAAATTGGCTGCATTTAGCCGGATTTGTTTCACAAAACCTTCCTGCATAGTATCTATGATAATAGAAGTTTAGTAAAACTTCTGTAATTTGTATCACTCACAATTGATGTGTAAACGTTATTATTAGTGTGTTCCACTGAACATGATGAAATAACTTAACTGTATATTCTTATTTATATTTTGCTACAATATACTGGTATTGAATTAAATGAAGGTAATTGTGATATAATCACCTGTATGTGTATCAGTCAATCTAAGCTTGATTTGTTGGAAAGTGAAAGATGACGAGGAATATCTCTTGAGTTTAATTAGCACCGTGTTAATTGCCACCTTTGGTTATTTTAAATGGCAGCGAATGAAAAATAAAGAAAATTATTTAAGTTTTTTTCTTGGGTGATTTATGTTATGAGATCTCGTTTGCCTCACTAACAGAAACCTAGCCAATGATAAACCACTTGCGGCATTGTCAGCAGAACTGTCCACTGCAGCTCATTACATACACCTTTCCAACTTCACCAGTCGTGAGGCGGATTGTTCCCATAGTTCAGAATGCCGGGAAAGCCAACTTAAGGGATTCCAGAGGTCCGACCTTTAACCGCTGCCCTCTGGTTATGGACACCTCAGGGGAAATTTTGTCAACATCTACCCGATCTATTTTCCTTTTACACCGGAGTTTTTTCTTGGGCTTCATACAGTTTTCATGCCCTTTTTTCACCTACCTTCCACTTTTAATGCACTCAAAATCTAGGTTAATGTCAAATTTCACTCATGGGTTGGTGAGCTTAAATGTGCATGAAGTTTTTGGTTTAACTCAACAATTTATATGGCAATGCAGAGATACTCTGTGAACTGCCAAGTGCCACAAATTGCTGGTTAATTCATTGATTGTCTTTCCGCCGACTGATTAGCACACAGCAAAGGTTTTTCGGTACATATGACAATAAACTCAAAGTCAAAGCTCTGTTATTTTGCTCTGTGAATGTGACAGCTTCCCTTGTGCCTTTGTAATTTCCAATTAATTTCTGGAGTCCCTCACTAAGATAGGTCTCGTGTTTAGAGGGCAGCGCAGTGACACAATGGTAGTGGCACCACAGACCCAGGCTCTATCTTGACTTTGGGTGCTCTCTGTACAGAGTTTGCACTGTGACCATGGGGATTTTCTCCGGGTGCTCCAATTTCTTCCCACACTCCAAAGACATGCAGGTTTGTCGGTCAATAGACTTTGGTAAAATTGTAACTTGTCCCTAGTGTGTAGGATACTGCTAGTGTACAGGGTGATCACTGGTCGGCGCAGACTCAATTGGCCGAAGGGCCTATTTCCGTATTATTTGTCTAAAGTCTCTAAAGTCTAAAGTCAAAAGAACAGGCCCTTCAGCCCACAGGGTCTGTGCAAACCTGATGCTTGGAGAAACTAATCTCCTCTGCCTTCTCTGATCCATATCCCACCATTCCCCACACATCCATGTGCCATCTAAAAGCCTTTTAAACACATTTCATGCTCCCATAACCCATCCAACTGCTCAGCACCGATAGACAGTAAATAAACTCATAGATTTTCATTCATGCAGCTCAGAGGTTTTTTTGGAACTTTCATTGTAAACTTTATTTTCTCCCTTTTTATTTTCTCTCTCTCTCTCTCTCTCTCTCTCTCTCTCTCTTTTTTTTTTAAAGAAAATTCTCTGCACCTTTTTGACTTTCATTTACCCATTTCCATTTGAGTTTATGTTAACCCGTCATAAGGTCATAAGTGATAGGAGCAGAATTAGACCATTCAGCCCATCAAGTCTACTCTGCCATTCAATCATGGCTGATCTATCTCTCCCTCATAACCCCATTCTCCTGCCTTCTTCCCATAACCCCTGACACCCGTACCAATCAAGAATCTATCTATCTCTACCTTAAAAATATCCATTGAAGGCCTCCACAGCCTTCTGTGGTAAAGAATTCCACAGATTCACCGCCCCTTGACTAACAAAATTCCTCCTCATTTCCTTCCTAAAGGAACATCCTTTAATTCTGAGGATGTGACCTCTAGTGCTACACTCTCCCACTAATGGAAACATCCTCTCCACATCCAGTCTATCCAAGCCTTTCACTATTCGGTAAGTTTCAATGAGGTTCCCCCTCATCCTTCTGAACTCCAGAGAGTACAGGTCCAGTGTCGTCAAACGCTCATCATATGTTAACCCACTCTTTCCTGGGTTCATTCTTGTAAACCTCCTCTGGCCTTCTCCAGAGCCAACACATCCTTCCTCAGATATGGTGCACAAAATTGCTCACAATACTCCTAATGCAGCCTGACCAGCACCTTATAGAGCCTCAACATTACATCCCTGTTTTTGTCTCTAGCCCTCTTGAAATAAATGTTATGTCATTCCATCTGTTATGTCATTCCATTTGCCTGATCATTTTTCACAACTTCCTATTTTTTTTTAATGCTCTTCCCTTTTGAAAAACGCAATTGAATCCGTCTCAACTAAACATTAAGGTAGATCATTTCAGATTACAATGACTAACTGTTCCAACAAGTTTTAATTTCTCCGCACCTTTGCTTGAACTTTTGACAGTCACTTTCAGTCCCGGTATTCAGGGCATTGATATCTTTAGTCTTTTGTTCTTAACTTCAATTGATTATGACTGGCCCTGAATTCACTCATATCCTAGACACCTCTTTGGCGTTTTGTAACTCAATCTTGTAAAAAAAACTTTGAGCCAAGGTAAAAGCCCAAAAGTAAATTCCAGGACATTGCTCTTTTGTAGCCTCCTTTCCCTTAGATCAAGTTCATATCATGTACACTTTACTCAAAGGTAGTTTAGTTTAGTTTAGTTTAGAGATACAGCACGGAAATAGGCCCTTTGGCCCACCGAGTCCACACTGACCAGTGATCCCCGCACATTAACACTACCCAACGCACACTAGGGACAATTTACATTTATATCGAGCCAATTAACCTACAAACCTGTATGACTTTGGAGTGTGGGAGGAAACCGAAGATCTCGGAGAAAACCCATGCAGGGCACGGGGAGAACGGACAAACTTCGTACAGACAGCACCCATAGTCAGGATCGAACCCACGTCTCTGGCGCTGAAAGTGCTGTGAGGCAGCAACTCTACCGCTGCGCCACCATGCCGCCCTTGCTATCTTGCTTTCTGTTGCCAAAGCTGTCCTAGATATATAGACCAAAGACAAGAGCATCGCGGGATAGCACAGTGATGCAGCTGGTAGGGCTGCTGCCTCACAGCGCCAGAAAATTAGGTTCAATCCTGTCCTCGGGAGCTGTCTGCGTGGAGTTTGCATGTTCTCCCTGTGACCATATGGGTTTCCTCCAGGTGCTCTGATTCCGCCCACGTCCTAAAGACGTGCGGGTTTGTGGTTTAATTGGCCTCTGTAAATTGCCCCTTAGTGTATAGGGAATGGATACGAAAGTGGAGTGACATAGAATTAGTGTGAACAGATAATCGATGATCGGCGTGGACTTCATGGGGTGAAGACATGTTTCCATGCTGCATCTTTCAATCAATAAATCAATCACAGAAACTACTCTGTATCAGTCAGATAGAAAAAATATCTAAAGCATGTGGTGGAGTTAACCGCAAGAACTAGATTGGTCACATCAATGGGAACCAAGCAGATCACTATTTCTCAACTCAACACACAGTATCTGCTTGTAACTTGAATGTTATGATGTGTTTCTTTAACCAACGCTGAATATGTGGAAAAGGTGCCCATATTCTGATTTGAGCAACATACAGATTTTGTTTGAAAACCCAATAGTTGGGATTTCCCCAGAAAATGCCATTTTAATTTGCCTTTATTCCCACGAAAAACCCACCTGATTAACAGGTTTGGTTCTCCGTCAGAAGTGGTCAATAGAAATGAATGGGTGGTTCATATTCCAGAGTACATTTTGCTCTACCAACCAAATACAAATTCCTACCCCAATATTTTCCATTCAGCTTTATCCTTTCAACTAAGTGATCGCAGCGTATGTTACGATAAATGACCTTACAGATGCATAATGGAAGCTATGTTTTCACAACGGAAATATCTGTTTCAGGGTGCAACGCCCAGCACCCATGACAAGAGAATAGAATCTAGGTTATTTGATCACTTACTCATCACAGCTCTGACTAGGTGGCTGCCAAATCCATTGCTACAAGTTACAAAATTAATCCATCCTTTATTTGACTTACATGTTCAAACAAATAGCTAAAGATGGCTCATTAACTACCGTGGGTGTTCATGTCCAGTGAACAACTACAGATATCAAACCACTGAAGTCAATGAAAAGCTATACTAGCTGGTAGCTCATCCAGGACGTGTAAAGCTGTGCTTTAATATTCATTGGTGATATGCCAAACAGCAAGGCAGTTTCGTTTGATTTTTAGTTTCGAGATACGGCATAAAAACAGGCCCTTTGTCCCACTGAGTCCATGCCAACCGTCCATCACTCGCTCACACTAATTTTATGTTATCCCACTTTCTCATCCACTCCCTACACACTGGGGCCAATTTACAGCGGCTAATTAACTTACAAACCCGCATGTCTTTGGGATGTGAGAGGAAACTGGAGCACCTGAAGGAAACCCACGCAGTCACAGGGAGAACATACAAACTCGACACAGACAGCACCCAAGGTCAGGATCAAACCCAGGTCTCTGGCGCTATGAAGCAACTTCTCTACCAGCTGCGCCACTGTGCCGCCCCACATAGTTCACCAAGAACACACTCTTGAACTTATAAGGCATATTCTCAACCTCAGTGTTCAAAATGCTTTAAAGCCAATTAAGAACAGGCACCTTATATTTTACGCGTTTTTTTATTGTTTTTTTGTGATTTATGTGTTTTTGAAATAACATTGAATAGCATTCCTTTAATATTAACATTTGATTTACGTGTTGGAATAATGTGCTCAAATTTACCGCTGAAAGTGTAGCCATGTACATGTTTAATTCACATGTTTTTTTAATAACGTGATGCTTTTCCGCACGTATCCTTCGTGTAAAATGAGTGGAGAGCGTACTTTCTGAAATTTAGTAACATGAGGAATTCAATACTTTGAAAAACATGTTTCTGATTCCCCATGTATATGATGTGTGCAAACTTTTACTCCTATTCACACACTCCACTGATTGATGTGCAGTGAAAGCAAATGGCTTACAGTTCATGTCATAATATAACATGTAAAATATGTATTCATATATCTAAGGGACAGAATGGCACAGGACACTCACACAGTAGCAGATCTAACGGAGTGTTGAGTCTTGCTTTTGCAATGCTTAGTCGTGGCTAGCCTTACGAGATTTATGGTCCAAGAACATTTTCCCATGTTGATCCTCTTTAACAACGTTCAATACGATATCATTCACAAATATGCAGTTCTCAAACCCTGACCAGACACCACTCCAAGTATGCCATCATACTACAATATTCCTTCCTCATTGTGGAATGGGACATTGGGTCCAGAAAGAGACCCAGACCTTAGGAAAGCTCTTTCTTTGCTATCCCATCCATGCACACTCCCAGCTCATCCCCAACTGCCTTACATCCCCCCAACCCTCGACCTAAGCATCAAGGATATAAATGTACAATACAAATGTTTGCTTTTTATCCTTTACTGAGGTAGAAAGTGGTAGAAATAGAAGGGAGGCATTATGAGGAGAGAGGCCTGTCACATACAGGCCCTCACTGGGCTGAAGACAAGGCTCCCCCTTCTTATGGCCAGAGAGACCACTGAGCCCATTAAATTACTTCCTCGGTAATTAAATTCTCCAAGAAAGAACGAGCTGCTAGAGAGGGGTGTTTGCAGTCTCCAATGAGCGTCACAGCTTCCTTATGAAGAGTTCTGTTGTGAGCCAAGGGGCTTTTTAAATCGTGACAAGTTGTGCTCCTTGATCTTTGGATTGCCAAAGGGCAGGTGGTTTCTAGGACCTGTGAGTTTCCAATTCATTTCAGGACGGATTCATGCATGCACAATGAGAGACGTCATCAGGTGCACCTCTGACATGGTGAAAGCATTGTAGACAGAAGTTTGATTTGCATTTCATAACGAAATCGCTATAAATATGACATGGGGTATCTTCCCAGTCTGTATAACTTAAATATCTCTGTTTTTTATTCTGTCCATCCATTCTCAGCGTGTCTCTCTCTATACATTTCCAAATAAAAATATTTTCAATATACATTGACCAATAATGAATAGTTTTCTTCAAAGGTTATCGACCAAACCCCTTGTATAATTTCTTTAGTGTTTTAGTTGCTGTTCTGGCTATGAATGAAAGATAATTCAATTTTTTTTACACTGGCTTACTATTTGCTTTCATATAATGCTGCCAACCAGATTTTCTATCCAGATTTTTATGTACATTAAATCAAGTTTACCCAAGTTAGATTGCACTAATGATTATTTTCACATCCATCAGGAATTTGGCCCTCGTACTTCTATGTGAAATTCAATTTTGTGCATCTGATCCTTTCAAGGCATCAATCATACACCCAATGAAGCTTTAACTTTTAAAGGTTGATGACAACCTATACCATTTAAATATATTGAACTTTCCATAATATTACATGTGCTAATTGGATGTTTCCACTAATAATATTGCCTCGGACTCCCTATTATGCAAAGAATAAAAATCAACCCCTGTGTGATAATTAACCCAGAAAAGAACAAAGGACAGTGTTTTGGGTTTGAATTGACATTTAGATTTTGCCACATGCAGAGATAGTTCGTGGTCTAAAGTTCTCTGGGAATATTAAGAGAATGTAAACAATGAGATTGTTTGAATAAGTGAATTTCCAGCATTGATCATCCAGCAAGAGATAAGGGAAAATAACCTCATTGACCCCAGTTAGCTTGGTTTACTAAATAAAAGTTCCCATACACTTAATTAATTGAGAAGTGCCCCGTGCCTCAATTGTTTAGCTTCCACGATTTTCTTCTCAATAAAACAATAGTATAAAATGACCCCCCTTTTTATGTGGCTCTGCAGTAAGATGGCCCTGTCGATCCTTCAGGGGAACCATTCTTTCCCTTGCCACCCTTTTGTTTAATATGCCTCTAGGATTTACTACCTTGCCTGCCAGATCCATTTCATGTCCTCTTGCCTTCCTGATTGCCTTCTTAAGTGTCCTCTCTCATCAACCAGGGTTTCCTAAAGTGGCCAGCCTTGCCCTTCTCACTAGCAGGAACACACTACCCCTGTACTCTTGCTATTTCGCTTTTGACAACCTCCCATTTGTCACCCATCCCCTTACTTACAAACAAACTCTCCAAATCATCCTCTGCAAGTTGATGACTAATGTGTCTAAATTCAACTTTGCCCCAATTTAGGACCTTAATTTGTGTATCCTGCATGTATAAAGTAACAACAAAACATCTACTTTATTTTGAAAATTAAGAAAAAATGCAGATGCTGGACATTTATATAAAAACAAAAAATGCTGGAAAGCTTTAAGAGGTCTGACCGTAGCTGTGGGAAAAGAAACTAAGTTAATGTTTTTGAAATGTTAACTCCATTTCTCGTCCACAGATACGGACTGACCTGTTGAGTATTTCCAGCATTTTCCTCTTTTATTCCTGCAATCTCTGAGGCATGAGGCATTTCTGAGGCTGGTTGTAACCAAGTGTTACTTTCTGATGTCCAGCAAACACAATGTCATAAAGCTGGACTATTACTTCAAAGATTACAACAAACTAAGTAGGAAAATCTTTCACCGTAAACCAATATTTTGAACATTTTACAGAATGTGAATAAAGATAGGAAGATACACGCAAGACTAAAGTGGATGAGATATCATAAAATATAATGATGAATCCAAGTCTATTTAGAAATGGTTACCTGAGGGAATTACAAACCACACACATAAAATAGTTTTGGGGATCAGAGAGTTTGCTGAGTTATGTCATTAAAGATTCAAGTATGACTTATGCTATGAAGTGTGAATCTTTCTTTACTTTACAGTGAGAACAGTTTGTGAATGCATTAAGTTTTTCTCAACACACCTATTTCTGGAAATTTCCAAAAGCAACATAGACTTTGGAAGAGTGGTGATTCAATAAGGGATCTACAGTAAACCCTTGTTTTAACAGCCCTCTTTATAACGGTTTTTGGTTATAGCAGACCAAATCTGTTTTGGGCCATTTGGTGTTTCACGGAATGACCACTAGGTGGATGGAACAAATCTTAGTTTATAGTTTTAGAGATACAGATACTGTACATTGATGTTGCTCTGCTTCTTTTACTGTCCCTACTACTGTACTAATAAAATAATTTTGCATAGTTTAGAGAATTACACATTTTAATAGCATTTTTCAAACCATTTTACCTTAGTTTAGTTTAGAAATACAGCGTGTAAACACCGAGTCTGCACCGACCAGTGATCATCTGTACACTGGTTCTATCCTACACAATAGGGGCAATTCATTCAGTGTGTAGGATAGAACTACTGTAGTATTTCTATCTTTCCTCCCATGTTACAAAGACAATGCGCGAGGAAAGTTAGAGCCACTACAGTAGTTCTATACTACCTACTGTGAATTGTCCCGGGTGTGTAGGATAGAACTAGGGTACTGGAGCACCTGGAGAAACCCACATGGTCACAGGGAGCACCTGAGGTCAGGATCGAACCTAGGTCGCTGGTGCTCTGAGACAGTGGCTCTTCCAGCGATCCACAGAATTCACACAATTCACTGAAGTCATTTAAACTACAAACCTGCATGTCTTTGCAATGTGGGAGGAAGCCGGAGCACCCAGAGAAAACCCACATTGTCACAGGGAGCACCCAAAGATGAATTAAACTCGGATCTCTGGCACTGTAAGGTAAGCGACCAGGAGAATTCTATCCTCGTTCTGTCTGGGGGAGAGGAAGTGAGAACCGAACCACAGGACACAGAAGAGACACGGGTGAGGGATCCATCTATGACAGCAGAGGGGAAACCACATTTACTAAAATAAAGAGGACTTCTTTGATGTCCAAGAATGGAAAGCCTCAACCTGGGGAACAGAGGGGGCAGAAACAGAAAATGAGAGAAGGTGATTGTGTCTTTGCTGGAGGTAGGATGGGAGGGGTTGTAGTCCAGATAATTGTGGGAATCGACGTGTTTGCAGTAGAACTCAGTCAACAGTCTGTGATGCAGACAGAGAAATCAAGAAAAGTGAGAGAGGCATCAGATAGATTCCTTCTCCCCCAAGATGCTGCCTGACCTGCTGAGTTACTCCAGCATTTTGTGAATAAATCGATTTGTACCAGCATCTGCAGTTATTTTCTTGAACTAGAATGCAGGGTGGAAGTTCTTTACCCAGTTTTGATGAAGCCTCCTTGAATCAAAATGTTAGCTGTTCCTCATTCCACAGATACAGCCTGACTTGCTGAATATTCAACTTTTCTGATCAATTCCCTTAATCCTTGCCCAGATATGCTCTCAAATCTCACCATGATTTCTGGAGTCAGATGAAGGGGAAGAGGACAGGAAACAATGTCTAAATCCCTGAGGGGTGCCCTTATGAGCTATTCCTTCTGTTGATTCCTGCACCCAGTTAACATGTTATGCGATGTGTCAAAAGAAGACCAAAAATGGTATGATATGAGGCACTGCGATTTACTGTGTGGCCTGGGTTCAATGTCACACAAACTCACACGGATCAAAAGAGCATCAGAGCAAATACCAAACCAAACCAGGAAGAAGTCTATAAAGGGAAGTTGACATTTATCTTGGATTCAAGCATTCCGAACAGTACACAAGGTAAGAACTCAATTATGGAAGTTAAAAGCATATCCATCCAGAAAAAAAGATATGTGAAACAATCCATTAGTAAAGTTTCAAGGTTTCAAGGTCAGTTAATTGTCACATGTGCCAATTAAGGTACAGTGAAATTCGAATTACCAGTAATATGTGATTGCTCCAAAACCTCTGTTTATTTTCCGTACCGTGTAAAGTCAAGTAGGGATATAATTTGCAATGACCCACTGTGTAATTTGTTATCTGAAATGAGCCATTTGTAATAGCAAAGTATGAGCAGAAATAACAGCTACAAAACATTAACATTTATATGATTAAGTTTGCCAAATCAGATTAACATCTGACCATGTAAAAGGAGCATTGTGACATTGATACAATCACTTGAAAAATCTAGTTCAAATATTAATTGTTCTTTCTGCATGGGTCCTTTTCCAAACATATTTGTATTCAATTTTAAATATCTCACTATGCACCCTTCCTGCAAAATTAATTCGAACTTATTTTCTGTGCACTGTCAGCTTTTCAAAGCTAATTGGCTCTGTCAATATATAAGAACCATACCATTGTGGCATGCTTTGCACATAAGAAACAATGTGCATTAGTTAGCCATTAAACACTGGATTAATAACACACAGGGGAAAGTAAAATTATACAAAATACATAGGAAAAAAACCTGCAGATACTGGTTTAAATCAAAGGTAGACACAAAATGCTGGAGTAACTGAACGGGTCAGGCAGCATTTCGGGACTGAAGAAATGGGTGACGTTTTGGGTTGAAACCCTTCTTCAGTCTGAAGAAGGGTCTCGACTCGAAACGTCACCCATTCCTTCTCTCCCGAGATGCTGCCTAACCCGCTGAGGTACTCCAGCATTTTGTGTGTACAAAATACATGTTTCCTGGGAGCTGGGGTGGTCTTCAAATTCCAGACATATCTGATTAAACACAGACAGTCCTACGTACATGGTTAGTTATTCTGTCATGAATAATACACTGATAATTGCAACTAATTCCATTACAGAGAAATTCAAGCTCAAAATTATGACTCCACTAGACATTATACTATCGAATAAAGAACTTTTCATGATCACTCAATTACCGAACAACGCTAAGCCAATTGCTGCAAAGGGATTTAAACAGAAAATATGTCCTCTCATCTTGGCAAAACAAAATAACAGCAAAAACAGGATTGGCAAGAAAATTACATTTCATTGTGGGACAAGTGAATTCATTTTTGTGAAGGGCACTCCATCAGGACAGTTAAAGTCATCTTGGCCTGGCCCCCTACACACAATGCAGCAGCCAATTTGTGCTTAGAAAAAGCTTCCAGACCTACCACTGCCGACCATTTTCTAACCAGGCAACGGAGACCACAGCAGCAACCTGCCCTCGCTTTCATGGAAAGTTGCCTACATTTCTTGGAAATCCTAGCCTCTCAAAAATAAAGTCAAATCCAAGTTAAATTAACATTCTTTTTCCACAAAGATAATGTGGTGTGACAATTCTCTAACCAGTTCTGTCGCATCAAGGCAATATTGGCACAAACAGTTTGATGGAGGATGTAGCAGAGTAATTGACTATAGCTCGGCCTTCAACATGGTCATCCCCTCCAAGCTCATCACCAAACTCCACCTTCTAGGCCTCAGCTCGTCGTTATGCGACTGGATCCTGGACTTCCTGCTGGAGCGACCGCAGGCAGTGAGAATGGGCCCGCACCTGTCCTCCACTATCACCCTGAGTACCGGCACACCACAGGGCTGTGTTCTGAGCCCCATGCTCTACACCCTATTCACACACGACTGTGTTCCTGCATTCGACACCAACACCATTGTCAAGTTTGTAGATGACACAACGGTGATCGGGCTGATCACCAACGGTGATGAAACAAAATACAGAGCGGAGGTGCAGAACCTGGCGGACTGGTGCTCTGATAACAACCTGTCCCTAAATACCACCAAGGAGCTGATCATCAACTTCCGTAGGTCACACAACGGGGAATACGCCCCGATCTTTATCAATGGGGACGTGTGGAGAGAGTGTCCAGCTTCAAGTTTCTGGGAACTCACATTTCGGAGGACCTAACATGCTCCGCTAGTCAAGAAGGCACAGCAATGACTGTTCTACCTAAGAATACTGAAAAAGTCTGGTCTACCCCAACAGCTGCTGACGACCTTCTACCGCTGAACCATAGAGAGCATCCTAACACATGGCATCCCTGTGTGGTACCTCAGCTGCACGGAGGCAATGGGGAAAGCTCTTCAGCGGGAAGTCCATAGAGCTCAGAGGATCATCGGAACACAGCTACCAGCCTTGGAGAGCATCTACAACACACGATGCCTCAGAAAAGCCACCAGCATCCGCAAAGACTCTTCACACCCCTGCAACAGTCTGTTTGAACTTCTACCATCGGGCAGACGATACAAGGCCTTCTACGCCCGCACCTTCAGACTCAGGAACAGCTTCATCCCCAGGGCCATAGCTGCTATGAACTGGTCCTGCTGAGCCAGAAGGTCACATCACACTGTTAACCAGCACAGATCTACTTGCACTTTATTCTGTTTTAAAACAGTTCTAATTTGTTTCATTGGGTTGTTTAAATTAATACCGACTAGCTAATTAATTTATTGCATCGTATGGGAGGCGCATTCCCAATCTCGTTGTACCCCTGTACAATGACAATATAGATATATTGTATTGTAAAGCCTGCAGCTCATTGCATGTGGATTTTCACATCTCAATTTGTAGCAAGCATCCATAACAGACTTGAGCCCATAAAGTCAACATGATATTTAATAGGTAATTAAGAAGAACTTTAATTGTTTTCTATCATTTCTAATCAGTGGGATGTGCATTTCAAGATAATTATTGGAGAAAATGACATGCAGATCTCCAATAGAAACAAAAGCAGCCATTGTCCTAAAGCTAACTACCTCTGTAATGTTGAAACAAAGAACTGCAGATGCTGTTTAATACCAAAGATAAACGCAAAGTGCTGGAGTAACTCAGCACATCAGGCAACATCTCTGGAGGAAAAGGATAGTTGATGTTTCAGGTTGGGTCCCATCTTCAGACAGTCTGAAGAAGGAGCCCGACCCAAAACATCATCTATCCTTTTCCTCCAGAGTTGCCCCAGCACTTTGGGTCTACCAGTGTAATGTTTCTGGGCATTTCTTCCCACAATGCCCAGAGAGTCCTTAATATCCTCAAATTAAACAGGTTTACTAAAATTCTTCCATGCATTTAGAAGCAGATTGTAGGTTTGCTTCATTTAGTCATGAGTATTTACTTGTGCAAGGTACTTTGGACAAGGTCCTAGGTTTGGCCCAAAAAGCTGGAAGGTTGGTTTGTCAGCTTCCCACATCCTAACACCCACCTCAACCCCCTCCTCCCTACTCTGCCCCCACCTGATATCCACCTCCCACCCCACCCAGTGTCAAGCCTTAATTTTACTATTCAATAAATTCCCTACATGCAAAGAAGTCCGACTAACAGATCCAGAACACCCTAGAGCAAATTACAGAACAACACAAGGATGTCCAATCTAAACGACAGTGAGAAATGTCTGATCTCTAAACCCTAATCCCAAAGTGGGTTTTAAACCCGATGGAAAAGGAGGGATGGCAATAATCCATATCTCATAGAAACATAGAAAATAGGTGCAGAGGTAGGCCATTCGGCCCTTCAAGCCAGCACCGCCATTCAATATGATCATGGCTGATCATCTAAAATTAGTGCCCCGGTCCTGCTTTCTCCCCATATCCCTTGATTCCATTTGCCCCAAGAGCTATATCTCTCTTGAAAGCATCCAGTGAATTGGCCTCCACTGCTTTCTGTGGCAGAGAATTCCACAAATTCTCAACTCTCTGGATGAAAATGTTTTTCCTCGTCTCAGTCCTAAATGGCCTACCCCTTATTCTTAAACTGTGACCCCTGGTTCTGGACTCCCCCAACATTGGGAACATTTTTCCTGCGTGTAATTCCTGCTTGAGAATTAACACTGCACCAGTTAATTAGCACTGCATTACAATCACATGATTCCTTAATTTAATTTCTTCAATCAGTATTCAACTTTGTCAAACTCAATTTACATGTTATACCTTGAATCTGTTCAAGTTCATGAAATATTGCTTCCATTGCATTGCAAATTAAATTTTAATGTCCAATCCCTTAAGAATTTTTATATGTTTCTTTCAGATCCCCTCTCATCCTTCTAAATTCCAACTAACAGATTCCAGAATGCCCTAGACCAGGGGTCTTTTGAATGGGAAAGTGATATTCAATGATGAGGCAAACTGTGTCTCCAGGTAAGCAGAAATGGTGTAAAGATACTTACTTTGGTCCCGTAGCTGTACTAAATTTGCTTCAGCTGCCTAGCTGCCAAGGCCTGGGAACTTTGGTCAACAACAATAAAACCTGCAAAGCAGGTTGAGTCAGAGGCTTCCTGCTTCGTGAACCTATTTCAAACGGCAGCTCACTTCCTGGGAGTGAGAGTTGGCCCCTCGCCCATTGCCCTACCTCAATACAATCCACAAGTCACCAGACTGCAGCTGCTTCCTCAAATTATTGCCTCATTTAGTCCCTCCCTGCATTCAGCCTGACACCTCACCTATGTTAAAATTCCCAAATATATCCAGCAGATGCGTTCTCAACACATCTCTAGATAAGGTATATTGATCATGTGCAGGCTGGGGAAATCAAATTTAACTTGGTATCATGTTTGGCACAGACACTGTGAGCAGAAGGGTTTGTTCCTGGGATGTACTGTTCCATGTCTGCGTAGTATTGAGCAGTCTATTAATGAGATGGTCCTAATACCATGCAACTTAACAAGGGTAGGAAACATCATGAAGTTAAAGGGAGGTAACATTTGACATTTTTGCTAAATCGGCATAAGTTTCAAAAAAACACCCAACCAATCTAATATTTGTTATAAAGCATTTAGTGCAATAGCATAAATCATGTCCAACCCCTCAGGCGTCATTGTATAATGGAATGCAACTTCTGCATTATTTTTTTATAATGACCACAGTGATGCAAGTGGAAATGTAAATACGGTTTTTAAGGAGGCATTGTGTGGATTCGTTTGCCAAATTGTTTTTCTGCCTTCCACCCATTCGCAATGAATGTAGTTTAACCCTTTGACATAATGTCCTTTTCATGAGTCAGATACCTGTTTAAACAAGGTAAAAGCATGGCTTCCAAAGGGCTGGGATGGAACAGGCAGAGACCCATGGCCACCACTAGTGGGAGCACTGACTATCAAGATAACAATGCACAGTGGGAGATGCAGTGAGAGGGTGCAGATGCCAGCCAAGTACATTTCATTTCCAGACAACGCCAATAATTCCAGAACTTCCTCCATTGCAACAACCAATTCAGCCTCTCAGGCCTGTTCTGCGTCTCAATAATATCACAGCTAAACTCCATCTGTATCCCAACACCATTTACCCACCATTATCCCACATGCCTTTTACTGCTGCACAGCAATAATCACATCCATGAATCTTTAATTGACTTGGCTCCCCACCTGCCACAAAGAAAAGTTTCAATTTCCATTGACCTTCGTATGGAAAGAATTCTTTCTGCAATCGCCATTTCATTTCTAGTGGAAAAATATCCAGCCTACAGTTAGGGGTAAAAGTAACTTAAAGTTCTTACCTTGTGGTCGTTTTGTCAGCTTTATCGATTTAGCCCAAGGGTACAGATTGCATCAACCACTATCAGATTGGGATGTTAATTCTGACCTGTTTTCTCCTCTGCCTAGATTTAACTGATTCAGTTCACAAAAAGCACAGAAATGCAAAGACATTTGTGTACACACATTGCATCTAAAATAGCATGCGTTGTGCTTGAGAATTAACACTGCACCAGTTAATTAGCACTGCATTACAATCACATGATTCCTTAATTTAATTTCTTCAATCAGTATTCAACTTTGTCAAACTCAATTTGCATGTTATACCTTGAATCTGTTCAAGTTCATGAAATATTGCTTCCATTGCTTGGAAAATCAAATTTTAATAAATTATTTAGCTTTTTTATAAGGCGTCTTTTTTTGCATGTTGATGCAGGATAGCTTGACCTACATAAAATGCAAACCAAACCTATATATCCTGTTGAATCTGTGAAGACATTGGCAATAATCATTGTTATTTGTCACTCAAGACACTTGAAACACTTCTTTGTATGTTTTCATCTCTACTGCAAGTATTTAAGCATTAAATGTTAACAATTTATATTATGTTTGTGGATCTGTGGAGTGAGTTTCAGGATTTGAGGGCAAAGTCTAATACACAGAGAGGGGTTGATATCTGGAACATGCTGCCAGAGGAGGTGGTGGAATGAGTAACCATCATTCTTCAAAGAGATATTTGGATAGTCATTTGAGTAGCTCAGTATAGAAGGGTACAGACCTAATGCAAGCAGATTGGATTCCAAAAGATGAGCATGGCTGTAGACACAAAATGCTGGAGGAACTCAGCGGGACAGGCAGCATCTCTGGATAGAAGTGGGTGACGTTTCAGGTCTAGAAACATGGCTGTGCTGGGCACAAGGACCCAATTCTGTGCTATCAAACTGTATCTGTGACCTGGGAAACATAACCTAAAATAAAACAAGCCATGTCCTTACAAAACTGAACAGTTTAAAACATCTTTAAATTTAAAACAAATTTAAAACATCTATGATCTAGAATCTTAATACAGTTTTTCTATTTATTAAAATCTGAAAACTTTTTGCAAAGTAGGTTTGTGAGTGCTACTCGGGAGGGCTTAAACTTGTGTGGCAGGGAGTGAGGGTGGGAACCGAGGTAGTAGATCAACAGGTGGAGTGCTTGAGGGGAAGGTGGAGGATAAATCAATTAAGTTTAAAGAATAGTAGGGCCAAGACGTGAGTGATGGTCAGAACTGTCTTGTTTTAATGCAAGGAATATAATGGGTAAAGTTGATAATCTTCGAGCCTAGATTAGTACATGAAACTATGATATTATAGCCATTTCAGTAACTTGGTTGAGAGAAGGGCAGGGCTGGCACGCCAAAGTTGCAGGGTACAAATGTTTTAATCGTGACAGAGAGGGATGTAAAAGAGATGGAGGAATTTTAGATTTAGAGATACAGCATGGAAACAGGCTCTTCGGCCCACTGAGCCCATGCCGACCATTGATCATCCGCTCACACACGTTCTATATTATCCCAACTTCGCATCCATTCCCTTCACATTAGAGGCAATTTTACAGAAGCCAATTAATCTACAAATTCACCCGTCCTTGGGATATGCAAGGAAACTAGAGCACCCAGAGCAAACCCATGTGGTCACAAGGAGAATGTGCAAACTCCACACAGACGGTACCCAAGGTCAGGATCGAGAGAGGCAGTGGTTCTACCTGATGAGCCACTGTGTCGACCGTTACTGAGTTGCATTACAAACTACTGCTGCACTTAGAGAGAACATTTATGGGGGCTCATCCAGTGAGACTATGTGGGTAGAACTCGGTAATCAGCAAGTTGTAATCACGAAGATGGGTTTAAATTGCAGGTCTCCCAATAACCGCGGGAGTTAAAAGATATGGAGGCAGATCATGGAAAGACTTCAAAGTAACGTTACTGCAGTGTGTTATACATCCAGTATTGTCTGAGACTGTGTCAGGGACTCAAATGGAGCAGAATTTGTTAGGTGGATCCAGAAACAATATTTCTTGGAACAATATTTAGATAGTTTAACTAGGGATAGGGCCATACTAGAATTTATATTGGAAAATTAGCCTGACCGAGTGATCAAAATTTAAAGGGGGGATTGTTTAGGGAATAGTCACCGTATTTCAGTAAGTTTTAATGTAGTCATAGATAAGGATAAAACTGGATCTCAGGTGAAAGAGCTAAATTGGCAGAAGTGTAATTGCAACTGTATTCGACAGGGACTGGCAATAAAGTAGATTGGGGGTGGCTGAAGGTAAATCCACATTTGACATTTGATTTTTTTTACAAGATTACAGTTCAGGACCAGCATGTTCCAGGAAGGATGAAAGAAAAGATAATAAGAGATATTGTAAGTTTCGTCAAAAAGAAAAACAAAGGATATATAAAATAAACACAAAATGCTGGAGTAACTTAGCAGGACAGGCAGCATTTCCGGAGAGAAGGGATGGGTGACATTTCAGGATGAGACCCTTCTCCAGACTGTCACCCATTCCTTCTCTCCAGAGATGTTGGCTGGCCTACTGAGTTACATTTTATGTGTCTCTTCGGTGTAAACCAGCATCTACAGTTCCTTCCCACGCATGAAAAATAAAATCAGCCAAACCCCTTAAAGAATATCAAGGAAGCAGAAAAGAACTCAAATAAAAATTTAAGAGGACTGAAAGGGGCCATGAAATGTCTTTGGCAAGCAGGATTATGGAGAATCCCAAGGCATTTTAAACAAATATTAGGAGCAAGATGATGGCTAGAGAAAGGGTAGTCCACTTTGGAACAAATCTACGCGTGGAGCCACAGGAGCTTCGTAATGGGAACTTTACATTTGTATTCACCAATGAGAAGGACATGGATGATGTTGAGCTTCATGAGGGGTATTTGTTATTCTAGTTTGACATTAACAAAGGGGAAGTTTCGGTGCCTTCAAAATCACTAAGGTTCAAAAGTGCCCAGGGCCTGATGGAATCTACCAGAGCATATTGCGGCAGGTAAGGGAGGAGTCTGCTGGGGCTTTGACAGAAATCTCGCAACACCTTTCCAGCCACAGGCACGGTGCCAGAATACCGGAGAATAGTCAATGCTGTTGCATTGTTGAAGAAGGGAACGGAGAAATTAGGAAATTATAGGCTGCTGAGACTTACATCAGTGGTTGTGAAATTATTTAGAAGATTCTTAGGGGCAGGATTCACCAAATTGCATTTGGTGAAGAATGGACTTAACAGGAAGAGTCAGCATGACTTTGTCAAGTTGATTGAGGTTTTTGAGAAAGTGATAAAGTTGATTTATGAGGGTAGGGCAGTGCAGGTAGTCTACATGGATTTTAATAAATTTAGAGATAAAGAGGTTGACTTTATGTAGTAAAGTAGATGTACATAAAAGAACATTAAATTATGAGAGGCATTGATAGGATAGATAGTCACGACCTTTGCCCCAGGGTGGAAATGTCAAGGATTAGGCGGCTTTAAGGTGAGCGTCAGGAGAGCGTTTTACACAGAGAGCGACAGGTGCCTGAAATGTACTGCCAGGGATTGTGGTGGAAGCAGGTATGATGGAAGCATTGAATATAGTGAATGGAGGGATATGGGTCATGTGCAGACAAAGGGATTAGTTTAATGTGGTATCATAGTTGGCACAGTCATGGTGAGCAAAAGGGCCTATTCCTGTGCTGACCTATTCTAAGCTCTATTTAATGAATATGTTTCTTCAGAGAGTTCTGTTGTATCCAGAAGCTCTATGTCCAAAACTTCCTGGCAGCCTTAGACAGCTCACTCATATCAAAGGCTTTTGAAGTGCTTCCATTTGAATATCTGTAATAGAGACGTATAAAAAGCCTTTATATAAATTCAAATAATTGAATAAATAAAAGCTATTCTTTATTCTGAAAAATGATTTAAATTATGCTACAAATGGTAACAAATAGAACATAGAACAATACAGCACAAGAACAAGCCCTTTGGCTCAGTATTTGTGCCAAACATGATGCCAATACTCACTCCTATCTACCTGCACATACTCCATATCCCTCCATTCCCTGCATAGCCATATGACTATCCACAAGTCTCATAAATGTCACTATAACATCTGCCTCAACCACCACCGCCTCAAGAACTTTTCCGGACTAGTCTATTTCCACAGGGTCAATGCCCCATTAAAATAAATGACACGAATTCTGCCTGACATAAAATTGAATCTAGGGGCTAGTGAAATCAAGGGATATGGGGAGAAAGTAGGCACGGATTACTGATTGTGGATGATCAGCCATGATCACAATGAATGGCGGTGCTGGCTCGAAGGGCCAAATGGCCTCCTCCTGCACCTATTTTCTATGTTTCTATGTTTCTATGAGTCGCAAATTTGCCACTGAACCCTCTCTGCACTTTGCCAGTGCTCTGCCATTAGGCGCAGTCATGATACCTATGGCAAAGTGGAAAGTCAGGCAGGCAACTTGTTTCCTGCTCATCTGTTTGGATGTGTAGCCAGTTGAGTTGACCAAAAACCCAAACAGTCCATAACCAGTTACTTGCTTCATAGCTTCCGGTTGTCAGCCAGTTTAATTTAGCCCCACGTATTGCACAGATAGCTTGAACCATTATAGCATGATGACATCTATTTAATAAACGGATTATTATTCAAATGCAACACACGATGCCTCAGAAAAGCCACCAGCATTCACAAAGACTCTTCACACCTCTGCAACAGTCTGTTCGAACTCCTTCCATCGGGCAGACGATACAAGGCCTTCTACGCCCGCACCTCCAGACTCAGGAACAGCTTCATCCCCAGGGCCATAGCTGCTATGAACCGGTCCTGCTGAGCCGGATGGTCACAACGCATAGATCAACTTGCACTTTACCCTGTCTAAAACTGTTACAATTGTTTCGGTGGGTTGCTGTTGTCTAAATTACTTAAATTATTGCATCGTATGGGAGGCGCATTCCCAATCTCGTTGTACCCCTGGGTACAATGACAATAAAGATATATTGTATTGTATTGTATTGTATTGTATTGTATTGTATTGTATAAAGAGCAAATAAGTAATTATATCTCCTCTATTACATTTGTTTGTTTCTAAGAAGTAAAGTCAATAATTAAGATTATTCTTCAAACAGGTTAGTTTTTATTATTTTTTTCTTCTAATTTCAGGCACATCATACATACAACAGACAAGGTGTGAAAGGAAGATGAAGGTATTGCCAGAGCTGTCAATACTCACCCATTTGTAGCTTGGCAAACTCAGTAATCTGCATATGTTCAATTTGCATTAAGCACTTTGGTCAACGTGGGTTGTTTTTAAATGTGCTATACAAATAAAATTGACTTGACTAAAGATATTTAAAACGTCTGCCTTTACAGTTGCTGCTTTAGTTGAGCGACTACTCAGCATAATACTCAATCCTGACTGAGTGAGATATGGATCATGTACAGGCAGATGAGAACAGTTTATTTTGGCATCATGTTCGACACAAACAATGTGGGCCAAAGGGCCCATTCCTGGTCTGTACCGTTCTATGTTCTAATTCCAGCAAGGTCAACCAGTTTTTCATAACCTGTGGGACCCTTGCCCTCTGGTGGTCAGCCCTTTACATTACAGTTCAACAAAACCACACAATGAATACACAAATAATGAGAAAAAAATAACTCAGTCAAGGGATTCCCAAAATCTATTTCTGTTGCACAATGTTTGTTAAAGTAACTTGGTATACTTATTATATAGCTGACTGATTGATGAACTTCACTGAATTGTATTCAGTTACTGGCCTCTCAGGTCTATCAAGCAGCTATGTTTCAGCACAAAGATCTGGAGGTTGCAGTACGTCAGAACTGGCAAATGCAAGGAATATTATACGGTGCCGCCATGGTCTTTTGGTGCCAATGTTTGGGGCCCCACGTGCATAGCAGTATTTCCTTCGAGTATTGTGGAGCATGCAAAGCAAAATGCGATGTGCCGCACTGAAACTGGTTGAAGAGGGTTTGATGGTTGGAGGACCTATTAAGAGAGATGTTAGGTTTGTTGTAAGAGTATCAGAGTATAGGAGTAATGCTGCTAATCATCAGAGGGTTCTTGTGTGGGCATTGGGGTTACTTTAAGATAGGATGTGAGGGTGCTTCAAATCAGCCATCAGAGACTAGAGATCGAACCTCATCCTGAGGCATCAGAGGATCGAACGATTGGGTCCATCAAGAACATTTGGGATTGGGCGGTGGGGATCAGTAAATTGGAGATTCAGGCCAGAAATGATGGCACCTCAGACTAACTGTGAACACAACCACGTGACATCCTTTAGTTATATGTTTCCATTATAATGCAGATTTTTGGATCAGATTTTATTTAGACAGGAAGTGGCGGTGCTGCACAGCAGCTGCGGCTCACCTGCAGTCCATTTGTCTTGTGTTTTTTGTTGTTTTTTGTCTGAATTGTAGTGTTTAGATGTGATGTAGTGTTTTTTGTGGTTGTGCACTATGTGAGGGGGGGGGGACTGTAAAATTGTCTCTTCCGAACGGAGACGCGACCTTTTTTGCTGGGTCGTGTTTCCGTTCACGCTGCGGCCTACCATCGGCCAAACACCTGGAGCTGGCGGCCTCCAGCTGGGACTCTGGTTCACAGAGCCCGCGGACTGGACTTACCATCTGCGGAGCTGGCTGCCTTCGGAGGCTGTTGTGGCGCTGCGAGTGCGGCTGCGACTCGCCTTCGAAGGCTCCAGAGGCTTTGGCCGCGGGCCGCGTGGATATCGGAAGCTCGCAGGTCCCTGGGTGGGGGCCGACATCGGGAGCTCCGGCAGTGGCTTGAATCGGCCCACTGTGGACCTTTCACCATCCGGCGCGGCCTGGAACAGGCCACGGGATTTTCTCCGCCCGGCGGGGGCTTCAATGTCAGGAGCCCCGACCGCCCCGACGTGGCAACTTCAAACAGCCTGACCACGGGAGAAGACGGCAGGGGAACAGAAAAGACATTCTGGCCTTCTATCACAGTGAGGAGGTGACTGGAGGAGACTCATTGTGATGGATGTTTCTTTTTTTTGTTTTGTGTTGGTTTGTGATTGTGTGTGTTATTGCTTATTTTTATTGCCCTTATTGTGGGTAACGGAATTTCGTCCAAAAGACTTGTTTTTTTTTGGATGACAATAAAGGTTATTCTGATTCTGATTCTGATTCTGATATTTCTAATCTCAACCTGTGCCAAAATGCGATTAACATCTAACTGACTTCAGTTAGTAAAACAAACAGACTTACACTTTTAAAGAGTGACACATCTTTCAGTATTTGCATATTATGGTATCTATCTCACGATATGTTTCACCTTTTTAAACAAAATACCTTTTTTTTTTTAAATCAAAAATATTTATTCAAATATTAAAATAATATATACAATACAATAAAACCAAAACAGAACCCACCACCTGAATTCTATACAAACAAATATACCAATTGAAACTATTATACAATTATATTACAATCCCCATCCAGGATACATCCTGGATCGCGGTGCCCAGCGGTCCTGGAAATCCTCCAGGGTGCCCGTGGACAGCGCGTAGTCCCTCTCTAACACCACTCGGGCACGGATGTAACCCCGGAAAAGGGATAGGCAGCTGGCTCGGGCAGAGCCCTCTTCCGCCTGGCGCCGTGAGTCGCAGATGGCCAGTTTGGCCAGGCCCAGGAGCAACCCAACCAGGACATCTTCGGCCCTACCCTCTCCCCTTCGCACAGGATGTCCAAAGATGAGGATGGTGGGTGAAAAGTGCAGCCAAAAAGCAAGGAGCAGCCCCTTTAGATATTGGAACAGGGGCTGCAACCTCACACACTCCATGTACACATGGTACACAGACTCTTCCAACCCGCAAAAGTGGCAGGCGGCTGGCGAGTCTGTGAGCCGCGCGAGGAACAGGTTGAAGGGGATTCCTCGGTGCAATACCCTCCACCCCAGGTCCCCGATGGAGAGGAGCAGAATCCCTGCGTAGAGGGACCTCCACCGCGGGGCCAAACAAAATACCATTGGTAGTATCACAAGAAGTTCGTCATTGTATTTAAGCAGATGGATAATATGAAACTTATCTAAACAGTGAGATCAACCAATAATTTTATTCTAATTAAATACCAACATTTATACCTCTGGATGTTGAATACCAAAGTAATACACTATTTTATATCGGGACAAGCTATCCAAGCCCAACCCCGAGTTACAATGTTGAAGCAAAGAACTGCAGATGGTAGTTTATACCAAAGATAGACACAAGGTCCTGGAGTAACTCAGCAGGTCAGGCAGCATCTCTGGACAAAAAGGATGGGTGATGTTTTGGTTCAGGACCCTTCTTCTTTCAGTCTGAAGAAGGGTCCTGACCCAAAACTCCACTCATCATTTTGCTCCAGAAGATGCTGCCAGACCCGTGCAGTTACTCCAGCTCTTTGTATCTATCTACCAAGTTATAATTGTATCTTTACTTTTTAATAAAACCACAAATATTTGAAGTTTACAAAGTTCAGCAAAAAATCATTGCATAGAATTGAATAAGTAAAAACTGGAGATAACAAAGAGCTTTTGTTTGCAGCATAATTTGGAGGTGTAGAACATATCCCAATGTCTACCTTGTGGCTACCACTCCTGTTAACAAGAACAACACCTGGTCTGTTTATGTGGGTGTCTGGTGTTACTTAATTTTCAGTGTCAAGTAGCTAATTTGAGAAGAACTATGTCTGAACATTTACGTCAGTGAAATTTGGTTTGTAGGCAGAATTCCTGCAAAAACAGATCTGCCTGCAGGCCGATTAGGTGTTTCCTGATGACTGTGTGTGCAATATTAAAAAGACAGTATCAAGCATCAACATCAATAATACACAAATAATACAGACTGGTGGTTTACTGAGGAACTGTTTGTCCTTAAAGACTTACCTAAGTCTCCAGGTACTTATTAGAGTTAGTTTTACCTATAATAAACATGAGAAACACACATTGTTGAAGTGAAATCAGCCATTCCACTTAATGGGCATTCTGTAAATGGAACTATTCATTTAATTCATTCGCCAAATATTCTCCAACCTGAGCTCCACAGGAAGATTTGATGGAGTGAGCACTTTATCATCAGGTAGGAGGAATTTCCATATGGACAAGGTCTCACAGTAAGGGGAGCCATGTGTAATTAATTAAGCTATTAACTTAAGCTGTTGCTTGTAAATTGAAATGGAACTACGTTCAAATATAATATTTCATTAAAATGTAAAGCGTATATATTTTTTGAAAAGCAATGTGTAGGTTGATATGCTTTAGCTAAGATAAGGAATGGCACTAAATTGTGGCACCCCCAATATTCACGTGAGATTATGAACATCTAATAATATTAAAAATGAATGAATGCATGAATGATACTTTATTGTAGAATGAATGTACGTGCACAGATACTGAAGAATGTACGTGCACAGGCAGTGAAGAAAGCCAATGGAATGTTGGCCTTCATAACAAGAGGAGTTGAGTATAGGAGCAAAGAGGTCCTTCTACAGTTGTACCGGGCCCTGGTGAGACCGCACCTGGAGTACTGTGTGCAGTTTTGGTCTCCAAATTTGAGGAAGGATATTCTTGCTATTGAGGGCGTGCAGCGTAGGTTCACTAGGTTAATTCCCGGAATGGCGGGACTGTCGTATGTTGAAAGGCTGGAGCAATTAGGCTTGTATACACTGGAATTTAGAAGAATGAGGGGGGATCTTATTGAAACATATAAGATAATTAGGGGATTGGACACATTAGAGGCAGGAAACATGTTCCCAATGTTGGGGGAGTCCAGAACAAGGGGCCACAGTTTAAGAATAAGGGGTAGGCCATTTAGAACGGAGATGAGGAAGAAATTTTTCAGTCAGAGAGTGGCGAAGGTGTGGAATTCTCTGCCTCAGAAGGCAGTGGAGGCCAGTTCGTTGGATGCTTTAAAGAGAGAGCTGGATAGAGCTCTTAAGGATAGCGGAGTGAGGGGGTATGGGGAGAAGGCAGGAACGGGGTACTGATTGAGAGTGATCAGCCATGATCGCATTGAATGGTGGTGAATGGCCTACTCCTGCACCTATTGTCTATTGTCTATTGACTCCTCGTGCTACCAAATGCTGGCAAATGTAAAGTCCTGCTCCAGCATCTGGACTCAGCTATTAAAATATTCAGTATCAATATTCATATAAAAACAAAAAATGTTGGCGATACTCATTAAGTTCTGTTGTGGGGTCGCAGTATAAACAGTTAATAGCTTCTCTTTCCCTAAATGCTGGCTGGTTTTATTTAAATATATTTGGTGTTTGTTGTTATCTCAGCACAAAAAACATATTTAGGTTCAGATTTAATATGCAACGAACTTTGGGACCTGTCTGGTCTGGCTGGTGTTACAGGAAGGAAAGCAATTTTGGTTCATTTTCCAAGACTGGCAATTCACAAAAGCCTATTCTGTGCTGTGATTTTTAATAGGTACGCAGATTACACTCTGGCATTTACACTCTTCCATATACAATCCAAACGTAGAAAATTCTCTCCAATGAGAATTCTGAACTGCGAACTCGACTTTGCCTACTTTGAAGACATTTTCCTCCTCTCTCCGACCGGAGTTTTGCACCGGCCTCTTTAGCTGCTCCCCCTCTGTGATACCTTCTGCTCTCCAGCTCTAAGACCACATTTTAACCCAGTCCCACACCTCTTCCACAACCAACAATTGACCATTGTGGGCTCCACATTTCTTGAGTCATCGGTGCCGGCTGTATGTTCTGTACCTTTTCATACCTCTGGTTTCCCTCTTCCCTGACTCTCAGTCTGAAGAAGGGTCTCGTCCCGAAACGTCACCTATTCCTTTTCTCCGGAGATGCTACCTGACCCGTTGAGTTACTCCAACAATCGATGTCTATATTAAAAATTGGTCCCTGGATTTAAATATTTATTCAGCAACAGAAATAAAAATGCGCAACAAATTAGCCATTATTTGAGGAGACACTGAAGGTCTTGGAGATAGTTTGTCAGTGTTATTGGAGTCAGCAGTGTAATGTTGGGTGGGGCACACAGCGGAATGTTCAATGCATCCATCAGTGGCTTTAGAAATGACCTCCTCAAAATAATGAAATTTATGGGTTTGGCCTTGAATAATGTGAACACCTCCCATGTTTTTAACCCCAGTGTTTAATAAACGAACTATTTTGTGTTTATGCACATTTCTTCAGCTCTGTCTGTCCACCCTGCCAGTCAGAAAGTCCAGAAGCCAACTGCAAATAGATGCCCTAAGACCAAAGTCCAGAAATATAGGGATGAGCTTATTCAGCGCTATGGTGCTGAAGGCTCCGATGTAGTCAATGAATAGCATCCTGACTATGAATGCAAGCTTCTTTCAGTCCGATGATTCTCTTTCAGCTGGCATGTGTCCAAAAGAAACCAAAAATATAAAGATGATTTGACCAGCCAAAGCATCATATTTTCTGCATAAATTGAACTTTGCCACCCAGGATAGCTCCTGAAGCCACCTTTACATTTTTTTGTTGTAAAGATACTGCAGACATGGATGTGCTTGGATCTAAAACAACAGGATTGCCAAAAAAAAATCCCATTAACCAGGAACAATTTAAAAGCTATTAGCTCCAACTGTTTGCACTTCATCATGTAACAGCTAGGTATGTAGGTGGCCTGAGGTTTATAATCCCATCTGTTCTGTGCTTAGCAATGTAAAGGAACAGTGGTGGACACACAAAGGCAGAGTGAATAGTTTCAGAATTGTAGAATTTTGATTAGGATGCCCTAATTAATTAAAGTTTTAACAAAGTATTAATTACAAAATTACAGCTGGGAGCATAACAAACAACTTGGATCCCTGGTTTATGCTCACTTACACAGGACATCATTTACGTGACTTCTTTACAGTGAATCTCAGTGTCCAGAAGATGAAAAGGAGGAGTCATTCGTCATCGACTTTTGATGACTCTTGCTTCCATAATTAGCAGGAAGCATGCCTGGAATTAACCTTTGCATTGGATGGAGAGACCAAACATCTAACAGAGTAAAGTCCGAACTCGATCTTGTAATGCTCAAGGCTCTGCTCAGATGGATCTATTCAGTCCATCAAAGAACCACAAAGGAAGACGGTTTGGAAAGAAGCAAGTTGGCTTATTGTTTCTTGTGCATGCTCTTTTAAAGAGCCATTCTCTGTTCTTCTACCACAATCTTGTAAATGTTTCCATTTCAGACATTCACCCATTTCCTTCAGAAGATTCTTAGTAATTCTGCTGCCAGAGGTGATTTCAACTGGAATTATTTAATTAATTTCCTTAACATTCCAACTGAGGTTATTGTTCCTATCATAAAAGGCATCTGTGCTAATAATAATTCTAAGTTCTAAGTACTCCCTGTAATGAAAAGCCATCTTCCCATTTTACCCTCCTTTAATCTTTGAAGAAATGACCAAACAATAGGGGGGAAAAAAGACCCTCTCAACATCTTTCATGATCTTTAAAATGTTTGCTTGATATTTCCCATAAATCTTCTGGAATTGATGTTTCCAATTTTTTTTTAAATATTGCAATTGATGTTAGGTAACTCAAATCTGATGCTTTCACAATGAAGGCATTTACTGTAGTCAAATTTTTGATCACTCTTTTTATCAATTGACATTTTTAAGCAAAAAAAACATTATTGTGTCGATTCCAGTGGTAAAAGGTTAAGAAAACGGATTTTCTCCATTAGTGGATGAATGAGTATGAAGGGTGAACGCCGAATGAGAAAAAATAAACCGTTTATTGCTCAGCTGTAGAATTTTAGGCTCTTCCTTCCACTTCAACCTCCTTTCCCCCTCCACCCTCATCCCTTGCATATACACTGCACATTCTTATCGTTTTGAGATCCCAGAGTTGTATGGGTTTGGATCCCACTTGGTCAAGGTCTTAAATGTTTGATGCAGTAATCCAACCCATTTTATTCCTCTGGTTTTAGCAGGGGCAAATGACCAATCCAGTCACAAGAAGGTAGGTCAGTTGTTGAGAATTCTTTAGAAGCAGAATGCCTTTATTTTTAGAATGATTCTTTTTATTCCATACAAACCACATTTTCTGAGTCTCTCTATTGGGTTAAAGGGAGGTAAGGAGGGCTGAATCCATTATTGAGTGGAAATGCAGGACTGCCTACATTTTAGCCGAAATGCCATCACCCCCAGCCATCTCTGCTCCCATTCCCCAACTAGACTGAGCCCACCCAACTAAAATCAGTCCGTGCCTGCCTTATTGAACATTTGACTGAGGTATTCTTGGGCTGTTGGCTTTCCTCCATGGGCAGTCAGATAACTAGTCAATCTGGCTACTGGGTGGAAAGCCCAGGCAAAAAAAGTATCTATTGTTCATTGAGGGCAATCTTAAATCTGACTTGACTTGAGATTCCCTTCCAATTACCCTCTCCCATCCCACATTGAAGATGCTGCCCAGTAAATTAAAGACATAGATTTGGATTAATTAATAGATGGATTAGAGGGGTGGTGAACAAGATATTCCAAAGAGAAACAACAAAAGAAAAATGACTTGTATGCTGCTTCTTGGAAAGAGATGTATGAGTATCAATGACTGCCATCACTAAAGACAGAATGAAGATTAAAATCATGTACAAGAATCTTAATGGTTATTCAATGGCCCCTATTGGAAAGTATGGATGTGAATGTTGAATGAGTTAAGGGTGTGCTTGGCTCTGATACGCCTATCATGTGTTGAGATCCCATGTTGACATTTACAGTTTGGCCTCAGCCATGAAAATCGACTGTCTGTACACTGGTGGAATGCATCCTTGGAAGTGTACCATAACACAAATCAAAGTCGTCAGGAAAAAAGGCAGCAAAGTGGAAAAGCAAAGTTGTTTTCAGATCCTCCACACCAACCAGTGCAAATATATCAATCTCTGAACAGCAGCCCTTCAGTACCAAATATCCACTGAGCTGCAAGATTTGCCTGGCCACTTTTGTTGGTTGTTTTTGTTTTCTACTAACTTAGAACAATAGATCATTGCATAAAACTGAGACAAAACTTCAATTTAATAACAAGGAGAGCTGCTCTAATTATTATAAATTAGTAAAGAATTCGGAACCATTCTTCTACGTTTTGGGTCGGAAACCTTCTTCGAGGTTCTGACCTGAAAAATGCAAGAATGTTTCCGACCCGAAATGTCCCCCATCCCTTTTCCCCAAAGATGCTGCCTGACCCGTTGCGTTACCCCAGCACTTTATGTCTATCTTCGGTATAAACCAGCATCTGCAGTTGCTATCCACACAAAGAATGTAGTCATTCATTTGACACGTTGTGACTTCAATGCACTTAAATAGATTATAGGTATGTGTATGTAATGAAGAGTGCAATTAAAATTTAATGCTAATCTCATAGGTGTTGGCTTGCAATAGTATTATCTGCTGCTATTGACTTTGGCAACATCTCCACGCCCTCCAACCAACAATTTAATGCAAAGTATTTGAGCATTACACTGACAATTTACATCAAGGCAAAGGAATGCAATGATTCTGCTGGTGGACTAGATATCTACAGTAAGACTTACTCCAGTCCTAGGTTTATCATTGTCACATGCACTGAGGTACAGAGAAAAGCTCTAGTATTACAGAAGATGAGTTCAACTCCTACCAAGCCAGATTGAGAAACTGCTTTGTTTTTAAAAAGATACCATGTAAATAAAAATTTTAGCATCAGTATAAAGTGCATGTAATTGATTCATTGCCATGAAACGTAACTAATTCAGCAAAGGAAACCCATTTAATTTGGTGTGTATGTGACCAAGTCCGCATCTACCTGGTTGGCTCAATAGACAATAGACAATAGACAATAGGTGCAGGAGTAGGCCATTCGACCCTTCGAGCCAGCACCGCCATTCAATGTGATCATGGCTGTTCATCCACAATCAGTACCCCGTTCCTGCCCACTCCCTATACGCCCTGACTCCACTATCATTAAGAGCTTTATCTAACTCTCCCTTGAAAGCATCCAGAGAATTGGCCTCCACTGCCTTCTGAGGCAGAGAATTGCACAGATTTACAACTCTCTGAGTGAAAAAGTTTTTCCTCATCTCCCTTCTAAATGGCCTACCCCTTATTCTTAAACTGTGGCCCCTGGTTCTGGACTCCCCCAACATTGGGAACATGTGTCCTGCCTCTAGCATGTCCAATCCTTTAATAATCTTAATAATCATGACTGTCCTTTGAAGTGGTATAAGAACCCAAATGGTTAGAAAAGTAGAATTATTGAATCAAACCTATAGAGAAGGAACCCATTCTGTTCATTTTGTCAGTAATACCATTCAATTCTGAAGAAGTGTTCTGACCCAAAATTCAATTTCCTATTCCTTTTCTCCAAATATGTTGCCTGACCCCTGAGTTACTCCACCATTATGTGTCTATCTCAGGATGGGAATAAGCTGTAGACAGCTGTAGACAGCG